>NC_079403.1:25273630-25306130 GCF_029220125.1 Pseudoliparis swirei | reverse complement strand
GGTAGATGGATGGATGGATGGATAGACAGACAGATGGATAGATAGATAAATAGATAGTTAGGTAGATGGATGGATGGATAGATAGATGGATATATAGATAGATGGATGGATAGATAGGTAGGTAGATGAATAGATAGAGAGATATATAGATAGATATATAGATATATAGATGGATGGATAGATATATAGATAGATAGATGGATAGATATATAGATATATAGATAGATGGATAGATATATAGATAGATGGATAGATAGATATATAGATAGATGGATAGATAGGTAGATGGATAGATGGATAGATGGATAGATTGATAGATAGATGGATGGATGGATAGGAAGATAGATGGATAGATAGATGGATGGATGGATAGGAAGATGGATGGATAGATAGATAGATGGATAGATAGATGGATGGATGGATGGATAGATAGGTAGGTAGATAGATAGATGGATAGATAGACAGACAGATGGATAGAACACTTTTTAATCAAATTTGAAACAACTTCTACAGCGAGATGCAGAGAAGCTGTAAGGGACACAAAGACACTCGAGGTTATGAAAGGAGGCCAAACAATCCCAAACAGTGACAGAAACACTGCAGCCAAACAAAACATGGGCAAAGAAAAAACAAAATCAACGACTAGGAGCCAACAACAACAAATAATTGACACCAAATCAGCTACAAAAAGGTCTTGATGGAGAGGGAGTCGGGAGGTTTGCACATCCGGGACCTGGCAACAGTTTTTTGGCAATAACGAGCTAGAAAGGGAGTGAATGGATGGATGGAAAGATAGATAGATGGATGGATGGATAGATGGGTCGATGGATGGAAAGATAGATAGATGGATGGATGGATGGACTGATAGATAGATGGATGGATGGTTAAATGGATTGATGGATGGATAGATAGATATATAGATGGATAGATTGATAGGTTGATGGATAGATGGATAAATTGATGGATGGTTAGATGGATGGATGGGTGAATATATAGATTGATGGATGATTAGATGGGAGAATAGATAGATGGATGGATGGATAGATGGATGGATGGCTGGGTAGTTGGATGGATGGATAGATTGATAGTTTGATGTATAGATAGAAAGATGGATGGATGGCTAGATGCCGTGTTCCTTTCTCCTGTAGAGGAAACTTGGCTTCACGTCTACCATGTGACTAAAGGCAGAGCCTCTAGGTCTCAAGAGTCTCACATCACACCATCAGAATAGATATTATAAACAATATCTGCTCAACGCCGACATCACATCTTAAGAATGCCGGCTTCCTTTTTACAAGCACAATGCAAGAGACGTGAAGCCAGAGCGACGCCTCAGAAGAGCCACGTCGCTCACGGTATCACCTTCCTTGGAATTAGGCCTCGGGCAAATGGCTTAACAAGATTAGCTGGCCAGCCAATTTAACAAAGGCTCAGTAATTGTTTAATGAAGATATTGAATATGCGGCCCATATTGTGTTCCATAAGCTACGACTTAATAACTGTCTGCAGTCCAAATGAGAGCCATCCTTTACGATGCTAACTGCTGTTCACGGACTGAAGCGCCGCCGCCGCTGACAGTAACGATAGAGCTTTTTTTTTAATGAGGTACTGTTAAAAACATCCCCGTGAACAGAGCCACCAGTCAAAGGAATACAGCCACACCAACAAAGCAGCGCTCTAATTATGGCCCATCGGCCTTTACAGTTACAGCATCTATTTTAATTGGCTGTGGACACTGAGCAGGTACCGCAACAACATGGTGGGGCTACACTGTAGATATAAGTGGTTTGACTCCAGTATTTAGACACAGGAAGTCGTCTTTGGTGAGGAACCGTTGGAGGCCGCTGGGTCCAGCAAACTGGACGAGGACATAAACTCATGTGAAATACCTGGCTGTTCGTATTTGGCATCAAACACATTGATACAAGCAACAATGGAAATGTGTGAGAGTTGCAATATTATTTAAATACAGTTTGAATAGATTTAGACAGTCAGAGGTCGAACTGCCAGGATCCTATTGGCTCAGAGCAGCAGCAGTCGGTTGTATAGCCTCAGCTACTGCGAGTGGATGTAAGCTCCCTCTGGGTGACACAGTTCATAAGTCCAGGGCTTTTATTGTGAAAAGCAGGAAGGGAAACTTTCTTTAACACTGTTCATGAACTCTACTCTTCTGTCCATCCTGGAGAGGGATCCTCCTCTGTTTTTTTGGGGGAGTTTTTTCCTGATCCGATGTGAGGTCAAAGGTCAGGGATGTCATATGTGTACAGAATTTGTAATTTTTTTATTGATTTTTTCAACTGCTTATTAAAAACCTGTAAGACCCGGCGTTGTAATATTACAACGTCACTTTTAAGACCCAAGCATATAAATAATATCTAAAACTTTTTTTTTTTTAAGTCAGATGATGTTGTAAGAGTCTTCTGATGCAGATAATGAAGGATTAATAAAAAATAAAAAAATTGTAAGTTTTTCGGGAAACGTTGTAATATTGCAACGTTGGGCCTAGTTGGTAGCATTTGGGACTCCATCGTAAACCACTTGTGCAAGTATAAGACTGATTTTGGTCTTTTATGTAAGCTTATCCAAATAGTACTGATATATATATATATATATTTATATATATGTATATTTAAACTATAAGGAAACACAGTATCGGGGATGTGAGGAAGTATTCTCATGGTATATGTAGTGAATGTGGGGACTTAGACCAACAACTTTATTCCAGTATAATTCATATAGTCGAATATGTAGTTAATTTGAACAACAATTTTTTTTTTTATCTTTGTATTGTGTTATCACAATACATATTAGTCCAAAGTACATGTTTGAAATGATTGAAGTTATGTTAAGTGTTTCTTTGATTGTTTTTGTCTCATTGGTTATTTGTATGTCCTTCAACATTTCTAAAGGAGATAAGAAGTGACCTGTGACGTGAGTCGATAAAGTGTGTGAAACACATGAAAGCAGTGTATTCCCATTTCTCTTGGTACGACCTTGACTTGGCAAACACAAGTAAGACGAGCTGGACCTCCAAACATCCCACCACAACAGATGATGAAACCTCCTCGAAATCACCTGCAATGTTGGAGTCAACTTTTTACCCTGAAACTTGATAAAAAAGAAAACTGCAGTTGGAGTTCCATGTGAATCGAGTACCTTTAAACCCTATCTGAGTACCTTTATATCCAAAACCTAACCAAGTACCTTTAAAACCTAACTGAGTACCTTTATATCCAAAACCTAACTAAGTACCTTTATATCCAAAACCTAACCAAGTACCTTTAAAACTTAACCGAGTACCTTTAAAATCTAACCAAGTACCTTTGTTGCCTGAACCTAACCTAGTATTTTTAAATTTAACCAAGTACCTTTGTGGCCAAAATCTAACAAAGTACCTTTAAAATCTGACCAAGTACCTTTAGATCCAAAATCTAACCAAGTACCTTTAAGGTCAAAACCTAACCAAGTACTTATGTTGTCTAAACCTAACCAAGTACTAATGTTGTCTAAACCTAACCAAGTACTTGTGTTGTCTAAACCTAACCAAGTACTTATGTTGTCTAAACCTAACCATGTACTTATGTTGTCTAAACCTAACCAAGTACTTGTGTTGTCTAAACCTAACCAAGTACTTATGTTGTCTAAACCTAACCAAGTACTAATGTTGTCTAAACCTAACCAAGTACTTATGTTGTCTAAACCTAACCAAGTACTTATGTTGTCTAAACCTAACCAAGTACTTATGTTGTCTAAACCTAACCATGTACTTATGTTGTCTAAACCTAACCAAGTACTTGTGTTGTCTAAACCTAACCAAGTACTTATGTTGTCTAAACCTAACCAAGTACTTATGTTGTCTAAACCTAACCAAGTACCTTCGTTGCATTTTGCTTTTTAACTTTTAGCTATGATGTTTGGCTAAAACGTCCAAATCAAACAAACCCAATCCGCGGTGTGTTAATTGAAGCTTGGTTGTTAACCCTTTGACAAAGCCAGGATCTCAGTTTGCTCACTATCGTGATGCTAAGCTAACCAGCTGCCGGCCAGACATGGACAGACGTGAGGGTGACATCGATCATCTCGGTTGACTTGGTGAGAAGCCGGTTTCCCCCGAGCTGTTACTGTCCAACAATATCAAAGAGAGTATTTCTAAAGCAGCTAAACGGTAGAGACATGTTTCGATGTGAAACCTGGCAAGTGTGTTGTTGACAGCTTTACAAGCACAACAATCTGCTCTCACACATCGGTACGGACACAGAGCTATGTGAACACATGCTCATCACTCCAGTGGACATACGCTTGTATTCTGGCCTCAGACCTCCACACCGGAACAAAATGAACACTGACACAAATCTCTTTTTTTTTAATTAAGCAATTTGAGTTTCAACATTCCTTCCAAAGACTCTTCCCCTGAGGAGAGGAGGAGCCACCAACCCATGGAGGAGTGATGCTCTGGATGATGGTGAGTGACCGCCAGGTGTCTGACGCCTCAGCTCACCGCTCACGACAGAGTGAATCACAGAGAGTGGCGAACGAGTTCATGAGGCAGCCATCAGCATTTTATATCCCTACGCCTGTTGTTTGAAATCGAAGCGCGAATGCAATGAAAGGTGCGTCAGCTGGCATAAGGTTTCATTAGTTCTGTCCTGAAAAGGAGACGCAACACCCATCTGTTTGTCTTCAACCTGCCGTGGCATGTTTACATCAAAGTGACCCTCTCACAGAACAAACCACCATGTGACCTCGTGCTCGTCCCCGCAGAGACCGTCTGTGTGAAGTATGGAGTCTGTGGGACGTTTTTTGGAGGAGTTATAGTTTTATAAAAAACGGCCACTAGGGGCGACACTGAGCGCTTTTAAAACGCCTTAAACAGGGCAATTCCAGGGGCCACAGAGACCGCAAACACATGGTTAGAACCGGGCGGGGACCGGCTACTACCTGAAAGAAACATCTCTCAATGTTTTCACGCCCTGTTGATCACTCAGACCCCACAACATGCACTCTTCTGGGCATGATGACAGCCGACGTATGGAGCAGGCATTCATGAAGAATGCTTTCACGCTGGTCCTGGTGGTGTTCACACATGTGCTCCACCTTTTATTTACATGTTCACCTTTTATTTACATGTTTAGATTATAGAAAGTGGTCAAAAAAGGCCAAATGTGATGTTCCACTATTCCAATCTTCCAAACACCTGCCGGTTGTATCTAAACCACCGGTGTCAAACACAAGGCCCCCGGGCCAAATCCGGCCCGCCGCATCATTTTATGTGGCCCCTGACGGCTTTCAAGACATGTGATCCCCTTTTTAAAAGAAATTAAAGAAACAGTTCCTTTTATTTTGAAGATTTCAAATTACATGGATTTATGTTGTAATATTAGAGACATGTTCTTATGTACAATATGTCTACACTCAAATAAACAATAATCAAATGCAAAGAGAGTTATTTAACAATATGTTCAAGGAGCTATGAAAGTGTTTCCGGCCCTTTAAGAGGGCGGCCATGATGCTGATGTGGCCCGTTTGACACCCCTTGTGAACTATCTAAACTAAACATGTTGGAGTAACCAATCAGAAGAGAGGATGCATTCTCAGTGACTTTCAGTCTGTTTACAACAACAAACAACAAAGTAGAATGAAGACTCAAAATGAGATCATAATTAAATACTGTGCTGCGTGATTCCTCTACTTATTGAAGGCTTTTAGCATTGTTCATTAATAATAATAACAGTAATAGATGTTATTTGTGTGGCACTTTAAAAGCCACTCAAAGGCACTTTACTAGCTCGAGACAGAAACCATGAAAGCAACACCAGTACCAACGAGGCAGAGCGACCACATGAGGGTAACCACTCACTTCTCTCACATGTGGAATCACCTGAAAGCTATTTGAAGCTGGTTGATGCTCAACGTTCTGTCTCGGGTTGAAGGAACTTCTAAATTTGATTATTTACCCGGAATAACTTTCCGCCTGAACACGTCAGACTGCTGCCGATCTGCTCTGTGGATGATGTCTCTGTCTTCCTTTGTTTAATATCCATTGTTGTGAGGACAGAACACTCCTCCCCATTGAGTTAGTGGAGTCATCTGAAGCCCGTTGGACGCAGACGGGGGCTTTGCTTTTTAAAGCTGAACCCGACCACAGCCCCGGTGTGTGTGATAAGAGCCGCCTGAGGAAAAGAGGCTTCGGGCTCAGAGTTGTGTAAATATGCGGTCCTCACAAGTATAGTAACGCGAGAATCGCACAGGAAAAACCCACATCCGAGGTAACCGAACCAAAATGTCACAAAGCAACTTTTAATGAGCGCTGGGTCCCGGTTAGAGGGACGCGCCCCATGCAGCTGGCTGTACGTCCATCCCCGGCTCTCCAAACACAAGTGTTCTCCTTAATTGCAGGTCAGTGTGAATCTGAGGCGTCAGCTGCCATAAGCCTTCATTAAATATGTGCTGAAAAGGAGTCGCAACACCCACCCATCTGTTTGTCTTTAACCTGCCGTGAGAGGAAGAGAGAGACGGGAGGAGATTCAACAGCAACGGATGGAGGGAAGACAAAGGAGTCCCTCCGGGCCGCATCGGGATGACCTTTTGACCCAATGGGCTGATCACATTACGGCCCTCGTGACCAGCAGCTCTGGAGCTGGAGGGCCAGCGGGGCGTTAATGATGTCCATGTTCTTGAGCACACTCTGCTGCCATCCATGGACATCTACTGTCTCATGAACAAAGGCCTAACAGCTCGGCAGCTGATGGTTAACACCGAGGTTTCTGATTGTCGTGGACTCGTTTAACCGGGCGGGGTGATTCTACGCTGCCCCGGCAAGACTTCACCTAAACCCAGAAACAACCCTGGACTGAAGAATCATGAAGAATCCTGAAGAATTCTGAAGAATAATAAAGAATCATGAAGAATCCTGAAGGATCCTGAAGGATCCTGAGTCTTTGTTGAGGTGAGGTGGGCGTGGCTTCACATCTGGTGGGATCCCAGATGGTCTACAGCAATAACCCCAAAGGCACATTTACTACAGGACTTTTGAGTGATGTTGAGGTGTAAATATGAGTCATGCCCTCTGTCTGAATATATAAATATACCTCTTTTCAGTTTAGCAAAACGTGGTGAAGTTGGTGAAGGTGGTGAAGGTGCTGAAGGTGGTGAAGGTGGTGAAGGTGGTGAAGGTGGTGAAGGTGCTGAAGGTGGTGAAGGTGGTGAAGGTGGTGAAGGTGGTGAAGGTGCTGAAGGTGGTGAAGGTGGTGAAGGTGGTGAAGGTGGTGAAGATGGTGAAGGTGATGAAGGTGGTGAAGGTGGTGAAGGTGATGAAGGTGATGAAGGTGGTGAAGGTGGTGAAGGTGGTGAAGGTGGTGAAGGTGGTGAAGGTGCTGAAGGTGGTGAAGGTGGTGAAGGTGGTGAAGGTGGTGAAGGTGCTGAAGGTGGTGAAGGTGGTGAAGGTGGTGAAGGTGGTGAAGATGGTGAAGGTGATGAAGGTGGTGAAGGTGGTGAAGGTGATGAAGGTGGTGAAGGTGGTGAAGGTGGTGAAGGTGGTGAAGGTGGTGAAGGTGGTGAAGGTGCTGAAGGTGGTGAAGGTGGTGAAGGTGGTGAAGGTGGTGAAGGTGGTGAAGGTGGTGAAGGTGATGAAGGTGGTGAAGGTGGTGAAGGTGGTGAAGGTGATGAAGGTGGTGAAGGTGGTGAAGGTGCTGAAGGTGGTGAAGGTGGTGAAGGTGATGAAGGTGGTGAAGGTGGTGAAGGTGATGAAGGTGGTGAAGGTGCTGAAGGTGGTGAAGGTGGTGAAGGTGCTGAAGGTGATGAAGGTGGTGAAGGTGGTGAAGGTGCTGAAGGTGGTGAAGGTGGTGAAGGTGGTGAAGGTGCTGAAGGTGCTGAAGGTGGTGAAGGTGGTGAAGGTGGTGAAGGTGGTGAAGGTGGTGAAGGTGCTGAAGGTGGTGAAGGTGGTGAAGGTGGTGAAGGTGGTGAAGGTGCTGAAGGTGATGAAGGTGGTGAAGGTGGTGAAGGTGATGAAGGTGGTGAAGGTGCTGAAGGTGATGAAGGTGGTGAAGGTGGTGAAGGTGATGAAGGTGGTGAAGGTGCTGAAGGTGGTGAAGGTGGTGAAGGTGGTGAAGGTGGTGAAGGTGGTGAAGGTGATGAAGGTGGTGAAGGTGCTGAAGGTGATGAAGGTGGTGAAGGTAGTGAAGGTGGTGAAGGTGGTGAAGGTGCTGAAGGTGGTGAAGGTGCTGAAGGTGCTGAAGGTGGTGAAGGTGGTGAAGGTGGTGAAGGTGGTGAAGGTGGTGAAGGTGCTGAAGGTGCTGAAGGTGATGAAGGTGGTGAAGGTGGTGAAGGTGGTGAAGGTGCTGAAGGTGGTGAAGGTGCTGAAGGTGGTGAAGGTGGTGAAGGTGGTGAAGGTGCTGAAGGTGCTGAAGGTGGTGAAGGTGGTGAAGGTGGTGAAGGTGGTGAAGGTGGTGAAGGTGCTGAAGGTGGTGAAGGTGATGAAGGTGCTGAAGGTGGTGAAGGTGGTGAAGGTGCTGAAGGTGATGAAGGTGATGAAGGTGGTGAAGGTGCTGAAGGTGGTGAAGGTGGTGAAGGTGCTGAAGGTGATGAAGGTGGTGAAGGTGGTGAAGGTGGTGAAGGTGGTGAAGGTGGTGAAGGTGGTGAAGGTGGTGAAGGTGGTGAAGGTGATGAAGGTGATGAAGGTGGTGAAGGTGCTGAAGGTGATGAAGGTGGTGAAGGTGGTGAAGGTGGTGAAGGTGGTGAAGGTGCTGAAGGTGATGAAGGTGCTGAAGGTGATGAAGGTGGTGAAGGTGGTGAAGGTGATGAAGGTGGTGAAGGTGGTGAAGGTGGTGAAGGTGGTGAAGGTGGTGAAGCTGGTGAAGGTGATGAAGGTGATGAAGGTGGTGAAGGTGGTGAAGGTGGTGAAGGTGCTGAAGGTGATGAAGGTGATGAAGGTGGTGAAGGTGGTGAAGGTGGTGAAGGTGGTGAAGGTGGTGAAGGTGGTGAAGGTGATGAAGGTGGTGAAGGTGGTGAAGGTGGTGAAGGTGGTGAAGGTGGTGAAGGTGGTGAAGGTGGTGAAGGTGGTGAAGGTGGTGAAGGTGGTGAAGGTGGTGAAGGTGGTGAAGGTGGTGAAGGTGATGAAGGTGGTGAAGGTGATGAAGGTGATGAAGGTGGTGAAGGTGGTGAAGGTGCTGAAGGTGGTGAAGGTGGTGAAGGTGGTGAAGGTGGTGAAGGTGGTGAAGGTGGTGAAGGTGGTGAAGGTGGTGAAGGTGGTGAAGGTGATGAAGGTGGTGAAGGTGGTGAAGGTGGTGAAGGTGGTGAAGGTGGTGAAGGTGGTGAAGGTGGTGAAGGTGGTGAAGGTGGTGAAGGTGGTGAAGGTGGTGAAGGTGGTGAAGGTGGTGAAGGTGGTGAAGGTGGTGAAGGTGGTGAAGTGGTGAAGGTGGTGAAGGTGGTGAAGGTGGTGAAGGTGGTGAAGGTGATGAAGGTGGTGAAGGTGCTGAAGGTGCTGAAGGTGGTGAAGGTGGTGAAGGTGGTGAAGGTGGTGAAGGTGGTGAAGGTGGTGAAGGTGGTGAAGGTGGTGAAGGTGGTGAAGGTGGTGAAGGTGCTGAAGGTGGTGAAGGTGGTGAAGGTGGTGAAGGTGGTGAAGGTGGTGAAGGTGGTGAAGGTGCTGAAGGTGGTGAAGGTGGTGAAGGTGGTGTAGGTGGTGAAGGTGGTGAAGGTGGTGAAGGTGGTGAAGGTGGTGAAGGTGGTGAAGGTGGTGAAGGTGGTGAAGGTGGTGAAGGTGGTGAAGGTGGTGAAGGTGGTGAAGGTGCTGAAGGTGGTGAAGGTGGTGAAGGTGCTGAAGGTGGTGAAGGTGGTGAAGGTGGTGAAGGTGGTGAAGGTGGTGAAGGTGATGAAGGTGGTGAAGGTGGTGAAGGTGGTGAAGGTGGTGAAGGTGCTGAAGGTGCTGAAGGTGATGAAGGTGGTGAAGGTGCTGAAGGTGATGAAGGTGGTGAAGGTGGTGAAGGTGATGAAGGTGGTGAAGGTGGTGAAGGTGGTGAAGGTGGTGAAGGTGGTGAAGGTGGTGAAGGTGATGAAGGTGGTGAAGGTGCTGAAGGTGCTGAAGGTGGTGAAGGTGGTGAAGGTGGTGAAGGTGGTGAAGGTGGTGAAGGTGGTGAAGGTGGTGAAGGTGGTGAAGGTGCTGAAGGTGGTGAAGGTGGTGAAGGTGGTGTAGGTGGTGAAGGTGGTGAAGGTGGTGAAGGTGGTGAAGGTGGTGAAGGTGCTGAAGGTGGTGAAGGTGGTGAAGGTGGTGAAGGTGGTGAAGGTGGTGTAGGTGGTGAAGGTGTGCATGAATGTCCCTGTTTCGGCTTGAGAGAAAACACAAAGAGTTTATATTTCTGAGCTTCAGTACCAGAAACCAGGAAATTAGTTGTGTGTGCTGCATTCAATTATCTGCCATCTTAGATATATATATATATGTATATATTTACATATAATATATATACATATAATATAGATATGTATGTATTATATATATATATAATATATATATACATATAATATATATACATATAATATATATATGTATGTATTATATATATATTATATATATATACAAATAATATATATACATATAATATAGATATGTATGTATTATATATATATTATATATATATATATACATATAATATATATACATATAATATATATATGTATGTATTATATATATTATATATATATGTATTATGTATACATATATATATAAATATATATATGGGCCATCTGGAGACAATCAAATGTACATTCTTCACATTTGGAGTTGGTAACCATACTGCTAGACCTCATATACATAGGGTTAATTAAACATGCAATGCTTGAATGGAGAATGTGGGGATGAATCTGGTTATCAATATTGAGAAGTGTGCATGTTTTGCATCTTTAATGTACTGTATATGTTTTCCATATTTGTTCTGCTGTTGGACAATGTCTTTAAATGATTTAACTTCTTTGTCTCTCCGGGGAGGTGTGCTGGGATTCGAGGTAATCTTTTATCATGCGGCGACTAAGTCAAGGATTCATTTACTGTTAAAACCTGAGAGAGAAACACAAATGTGTCACCACTCCAGTAGTGAGACACCGCTTCTTCACAGTTCTCTGAGATCATGTCTTAAAACTTGACCAGCACGGAGCGAAACGAAGAATGGTTGTATAGAAGTCTATGCTTCATGTGTTAAAGCGGCATTCTCTCTCCTGACCACCAGGGCAGGGGGTCACTCCTCTGGTTGTATAGAAGTCTATGCTTTACGTGTTGAAGCTGCATTGTCTCTCCTGACCACCAGGGGGCGACTCCTCTGGTTGTATAGAAGTCTATGCTTTACGTGTTGAAGCTGCATTGTCTCTCCTGACCACCAGGGGGCGACTCCTCTGGTTGTATAGAAATCTATGCTTTAAGTGTTAAAGTTGCATTCTCTCTCCTGAACACCAGGGGGCGACTCCTCTGGTTGTATAGAAGTCTATGCGTTATGTGTTAAAGCTGTATTCTCTCTCCTGACCACCAGGGGGCGACTCCTCTGGTTGTATAGAAGTCTATGCTTCATGTGTTAAAGCTGCATTCTCTCTGCTGACCACCAGGGGGCGACTCCTCTGGTTGTATAGAAGTATATGCTTCATGTGTTAAAGCTGCATTATCTCTCCTGACCACCAGGGGGCTCCTCTGGTTGTATAGAAGTCTATATAGTGACTCTACTTCTCTCTTGATGTATTCCCTCAGTAAACATTGTAAACATGAGTTCATGTCTCAGTCTCTAGTTTCAAGTCTTCTTCTATACAGCATGATGTCATCATTTATACGTTATGGTCTGTAGAGTCAGACCATGAAGAAGGGGACGCTTTAGGGGCGGAGCTAACTCTAATGGAGCGATCCTTGATGGTCTCCCTTTTTATCTGCTCATAATATACAAACGCTGTATCGTATAATTTGGCTGCAGTTATTTTTGAGTTGTCACACTTGACATTTTGCCCTCAGGGACTTTCACCGTGTGTGTCGGGTCCTAAATTATATTAGTATCCTTTAATGGCTCCTTAAGCATTTTTACTGTTTATGTCAAGTGATTACAGCAGCAGATTGTGTCAGAGCCTCTTAACTCCGCCCCCGTCGCTCTCGGCTCGCTCGTTTACGTTCGTGTGCTTCAGCTTCAAAACTTGTGAATAAATTGTTCCTTGATTGAAGTCGGTCCTCCTGGTCAGTCTGGACACTCACCTGCGTGTGACAGTTCAATTCAGTTTATTTGTATCGCCCATTTTCACAAATTACAAATTCCCCTCAGAGTGCTTTACAATCTGTACACATAGACATCCCTGACCTTTGACCTTTGACCTCACATCGGATCAGGAACAACTCCCAAACAACCCTTCAGGGTAAAAGGTCAGACCCCTTGAGGAGAGAACAGAGGAGGATCCCTCTCCAGGATGGACAGGTGTCATAGATGTCATGTGACCAGAAGGAATCATTACACACTAATTAAAACACAGGAACAACACAATGAAGATGCCAGAGTGGATGAAGAGTTGGTCGTCGCCATATTCCACCATCCAGACCTCCACCGTCCATCAGGTGGAGGTAGGGACCGCTCGGTGCTGGAAGTCCTTTCATAAACAATGTTCATCACTACCGCTGAGGTGTGAAGCGTCCTCTGATGAGCGGCGGCCCACACCGCGGCCCCCGGCGTGGAGCCCACACCGCGGCCCCCGGCGTGTTGCATCTGTGATATCCGTGACAGCTGTGAGGCGAGCGTGACACAAACTGCGAGGAGCTGTAAAGTATGTGACGACGGGAGATTACCCAGTGGGCTTTTTATTCACCGGCAGCAGCCTGGTGCTCATCCTCCACTCCGCTGGAAACAGCCCCCCCCCGCCCCACCCTCCGCCCACGCACGACACAAGCGTTCGATTCACAAAATGGATGCCCACACACACCACATGGTCCCAGACAGGAGGATGTGTGCATGTGTGGGGCTGTTTGCCAGTGTGTCCCTGGTTTGCTCTGTGTTTTGTCTTGCAGGCCGTTCTTCAGCTGATGAGCCTCACCTGAGCCTGGAGGCTATAAAGAGACAACAGCCGTGGCTAACAGGGGAAGTCCATCGGCTGCTGAGGACTAGAAATAGGGTCTTCAGAGCTGGGGACGAAACGGACCTGAAAACAGCGAGAGCCAACCTGTCCCACGGCATCAGGAAAGCAAAAAATTCCTACACAAAAAAGATAACCCGGCACTTTAAAGACAGCAGAGACACACGCAGCCTGTGGCGGGGCATTCAGACCATCACAGACTATAAACCCACGCCACAGAACTGCGACAGCAACATCTCTCTGCTAAACAACCTCAACAGCTTCTTTGCCCGGTTTGAAGCACAGAACAGCACTCGTCCACACAAGACTCCGCCCTCAGCCCATGATCAGGTGCTGAGCCTGTCTGCTGCCAGCGTGAAGAGGACTCTCGTCCATCAACACCCACAAGGCAACAGGTCCAGACAACATCCCTGGTCGTGTGCTGAAGGACTGCGCAGAGGAGCTTAAGGGCGTCTTCACGGATGTCTTTAATACTTCTCTGAGACAAGCTGTTGTTCCATCATGCTTCAAGGTAACCACCATCATACCTGTGCCAAAGAAATCCACTCCGTCCTGCTTCAACGACTATCGTCCAGTGGCACTGACCCCCATAATCATGAAGTGCTTTGAACGACTAGTCATGTCGCATATCAAATCCATTCTCCCCCCCACTCTGGACCCTTTCCAGTTTGCATACCGGGCCAAACGGTCCACGGAGGATGCAATCTGCTCTGCTCTCCACCCAGCCCTCACCCACCTGGACAAAAAAGACTCCTATGTAAGAATGCTGTTCATAGACTTTAGCTCAGCATTCAACACAATCATCCCACAACAACTCATCTGCAAACTTGACAAGCTGGGGCTCAACACCTCGCTGTGTAACTGGCTGCTGGACTTCCTGAGTGAGAGGCCACAAGCAGTACGTGTCGGCAACAACACCTCGAGCAGCATCACACTCAGCACAGGGGCCCCTCAGGGCTGTGTGCTCAGTCCTCTGCTCTTCACCTTGCTGACTCACGACTGCAAAACCAGCTACAGCACCAATCACATGGTCAAGTTTGCAGACGACACAACATTGATAGGTCTCATCACCAAGGATGACGAGACCCTCTACAGGAGGGAGGTCAACCTTCTGACCACGTGGTGCGGAGCCAACAACCTCCTGCTCAACAACAGCAAGACCAAAGAGATCGTTGTTGACTTCCGGAAAGGCCACACCCATCACCCACCACTGACCATCAACGGTGCGGACATTGAGCAGGTCAGCAGCACCAAATTCCTGGGGGTGGAAATCAGTGAGGACCTCTCGTGGACAGCCAACACTACATCGCTGGCAAAGAAAGCACAGAGGCGCCTCTACTTCCTCCGGAAACTGAGGAAAGCAGGGAGCCCCCCATCCATCATGTGCACCTTCTACCGCGGCACCATGGAGAGCATCCTGACCAACTGCATCACTGTGTGGGCGGAAGCTGCACAGACCACAGCAGGAACGCCCTGCAGCGCATAGTGAAGGCAGCTGGAAGGATCATGGGTGCCTCACTCCCCCCCCTCCCATCCCTGCAGGACATATACAACACCCGCCTCACCCGCAAAGCGACCTCGATTGTGAGTGACCCCTGCCACCCCTCACACGGTCTCTTCAGCCTCCTGCCCTCTGGGAGGAGATACCGGAGCCTCCGGGCTCACACCGCCAGGCTGTCCAACAGCTTCATCCACCAGGCTGTCAGGAAGCTGAACTCTCTCCCCATCCTCCCACTCCGTCCTCTTTCAGACTCGCATGTCTGAATGCTGCTAGTTCAATTTATGTTGTTTATATGTTTACATGTTTTTTACTATTTTGCACTGTATGTTGTCTATGCACTTTATGTTGTCTATATGTTTACATGTTTTTTACTATTTTTGCACTCTATGTTGTCTATATGTTGCACAATTCACTTTATGTTGGACAGAAGAGAAACGCAATTTCGATCTTCTGTATGTTTGCACATATGGAAAATTGACAAATAAAACTGACTTTGACTTTGACTTTGACACCTGAAGACAGAGGTTGCTCTCTGATTGGCCGGCTCCACTACAGCGTATTGCTAGTTGTGTTTTTCTGAAAATGAATGTTCATCTTTTGTTCTTAACTCGTCTGGTCTCACATCCACGTTGCCGTCTCTGAGCCGGCTTGTAACAGGAGACCTCCGGAGGGTTGCCCAGAACACATGAAACCAGATTGTTTCCAACATGAGTCTCATGAGGGGTGAACAGACACACAGCTGTGTGGTTGTCATTGGGCCTCGTGGAGGAAGCAGGAGCAAATACAACCTGTTTCTGTCATGTGTTTCTTAGTACCCATTGATTTCAAGCATGTATCTTTGTTCTACGGTATGAAAACATGTCAAGAGGTTTGAAATGACTCTGTGCTCTGTGGTGCTGTCTCCTCAGACTCTCATATTCTTGCTTTTGCACCATTTTCCTGTTAAAAAAACCTGTATGAAGCTCCGATATGTGAGAGCTAATCACGATCTGCAGCTTATCTGCTTTTGGGATAACTCATAACTGTAAGCCGTGGTAATCGTGGCAGATACCACAGGTTAAGTTATCCTGACATCTCTCCTCTGATGAATCCACTGATCACAAAGAGCCTGATCACACCTCCTCAATGAGCTCATGTCCTTAAAGGCTAATACACAACTTCATGATACACAGTTCCAACATGAGTCTTTATTAACATTCATAAAGTATAGCAATACAACCGTGTGCAAAGAAATGAAAACATATCACTAATATATATATATAAATACATTTATATATATATATACAAATGTATATATATATAAATGTATTTATATATATATATATATTTATATACATAGACATTTTATTCAGGATGTACAGCGGCTGAAAAGACAATAAATATCAATAGATACATTTATATATATATCTATCAATATATGTATATATATATAGATATGTATATCTATATATATATATTTATATATAGATATATGTATAGATAAAGTATTTATAACATGTAATACTGTAATTGAATATAATAGTATGTATCGTAACACATGCATATGTTAGCTAAATAAGAGATGTGATGCCTAAAGAAGTGCTTCGTTTATGTAGCATGAGTTAAACAAGTATTTCAGGAATGCTTACAGTAAAAAAACAGGATAAAAAGACGGACATTAACTCCCTCTCCGCAGCTTCTCTTGTGGAGCCAGAGGCCTGCACAGGCCAGACATGTAATCCATGTAATCCATCCAGCGTGATCTGTTGCGAGGCCCGCCGAGGACACCAGCTGACCCCACAGGGGGGCTGCTCCGTGTCGCTGAGCACCACCAGGGCCCGGCGGTGGCGGACCTGGCTACCTGCCCTCCGAGGCCCGGCTGCAGCAGGCGTCCTGGGGAGGGGGCTGGCCTGTGAAGCGGCTGCTCCACAAGGGTTCTCCTCGGGAACAATCTGCCCCGGTGAACCCACCAGGAGCCATCGGCCTCGGAGACACGGCACGGTAATGACGCTACGCCGGGGGCTCCTGGGGGGGATATCATCCAGTCTGAGTAGCCTGAGGGTAGTTCAGTCCATGTGCAGCATGGAATCAAGGTTTCCTCAGGGGGGGGGGGTTAAAGCTTGGAGGATGGCAGCTAGCATACAAATTAGTTTATATGTTTAAAGGAACAATGAATTAAAATGAGATGACATACAAGTTACTTTTAGACTAGCGAGTCTTTGGTGGGAATGAGGTAGAGTTATATGAGGTAGTGGTATATGAGGTAGTGGTATATGAGGTAGAGGTATAGGAGGTAGAGATATATGAGGTAGTGGTATATGAGGTAGATGTATATGAGGTAGTGGTATATGAGGTAGAGGTATATGAGGTAGAGGTATATGAGGTAGAGGTATATGAGGTAGAGATATATGAGGTAGTGGTATATGAGGTAGAGGTATATGAGGTAGTGGTCTATGAGGTAGAGGTATATAAGGTATGAGGTAGTGGTATATGAGGTAGAGGTATATGAGGGAGAGTTATATGAGATAGTGGTATATGAGGTAGAGGTATATGAGGGAGAGTTATATGAGGTAGTGGTCTATGAGGTAGAGGTATATGAGGAAGAGTTATATGAGGTAGTGGTCTATGAGGTAGAGGTATATGAGGGAGAGTTATATGAGGTAGTGGTATATGAGGTAGAGGTATATGAGGAAGAGTTATATGAGGTAGTGGTCTATGAGGTAGAGGTATATGAGGTAGTGGTATATGAGGTAGAGTTATATGAGGTAGTGTTATATGAGGTAGAGGTATATGAGGTAGTGGTATATGAGGTAGAGGTATATGAGGTAGAGTTATATGAGGTAGTGGTATATGAGGTAGAGGTATATGAGGGAGAGTTATATGAGGTAGTGGTATATGAGGTAGAGGTATATGAGGTAGAGGTATATGAGGTAGAGTTATATGAGGTAGTGGTATATGAGGTAGAGGTATATGAGGTAGAGGTATATGAGGTAGAGGTATATGAGGTAGTGGTATATGAGGTAGAGGTATATGAGGTAGAGGTATATGAGGTAGTGGTATATGAGGTAGAGGTATATGAGGTAGTGGTATATGAGGTAGAGGTATATGAGGTAGAGGTATATGAGGTAGTGGTATATGAGGTAGAGGTATATGAGGTATATGAGGTAGAGGTATATGAGGTAGAGGTATATGAGGTAGAGGTATATGAGGTAGAGGTATATGAGGTAGAGATATATGAGGTAGTGGTATATGAGGTAGAGATATAAGGAGGTAGAGGTATATGAGGTATGAGGTAGAGGTATATGAGGTAGAGGTATATGAGGTAGAGGTATATGAGGTAGAGGTATATGAGGTAGTGGTATATGAGGTAGAGGTATATGAGGTAGAGGTATATGAGGTAGAGGTATATGAGGTAGAGGTATATGAGGTAGAGGTATATGAGGTAGAGGTATATGAGGTAGAGGTATATGAGGTAGAGGTATATGAGGTATATGAGGTAGAGGTATATGAGGTAGAGGTATATGAGGTAGAGGTATATGAGGTATATGAGGTAGAGGTATATGAGGTAGAGGTATATGAGGTAGAGGTATATGAGGTAGAGGTATATGAGGTATATGAGGTAGAGGTATATGAGGTAGAGGTATATGAGGTAGAGGTATATGAGGTAGAGGTATATGAGGTAGTGGTATATGAGGTAGAGGTATATGAGGTAGAGGTATATGAGGTAGAGGTATATGAGGTAGAGGTATATGAGGTAGAGGTATATGAGGTAGAGGTATATGAGGTAGAGGTATATGAGGTAGAGGTATATGAGGTATATGAGGTAGAGGTATATGAGGTAGAGGTATAAGAGGTAGAGGTATATGAGGTAGAGGTATATGAGGTAGAGGTATATGAGGTAGAGGTATATGAGGTAGAGGTATATGAGGTAGAGGTATATGAGGTAGAGGTATATGAGGTAGAGGTATAAGAGGTAGAGGTATATGAGGTAGTGGTATATGAGGTAGAGGTATATGAGGTAGAGGTATATGAGGTAGAGGTATATGAGGTAGAGGTATATGAGGTAGAGGTATAAGAGGTAGAGGTATATGAGGTAGAGGTATATGAGGTAGAGGTATATGAGGTAGTGGTATATGAGGTAGTGGTATAAGAAGTAGAGGTATATTAGGTAGAGGTATATGAGGTAGAGGTATATGAGGTAGAGGTATATGAGGTAGAGGTATATGAGGTAGAGGTATATGAGGTAGAGGTATATGAGGTAGAGGTATATGAGGTAGAGGTATATGAGGTAGTGGTATATGAGGTAGAGGTATATGAGTTAGAGGTATAAGAGGTAGAGGTATATGAGGTAGAGGTATATGAGCTAGAGGTATATGAGGTAGAGGTATTTGAGGTAGAGGTATAAGAGAATGCTGTATAAACTATCAAAATCTATATAATATCTTAAACCACACATATGCAGACCAGTATATTCCAATTATATATTGTCTTATCGCCTGTGAAACGATGGTGTGTGTGTATGTATGTATGTGTGTGTGTGTGTGTGTGTGTGTGTGTATGTGTGATGCTGTTTAGTGAGGGTGCTGCCCATTGTTCCAAAACACCAAATATCCTTTTTGCCATTGTTCCCAAAACCTCTTGCTGTGAAAATACAAATCCTCCCTTTAATAACCAGAAGCACATGGTTCATTATTATTATTATTATTATTATTATTATTATTATTATTATTATTATTATTAGTAGTAGTAGTAGTAGTATTTGTATTATTAGTATTATTATTACGAATATTATTATTGATATTATTATAATTCATGTTATTGTTATTATTATTACTACTATGCGTGTTATTATTATTATTATCATTTTTATTATTATTATTATTATTATTATTATTATTATTATTATTATTATGCAGAATGGCCCAGCCCTCTGCCTCTGGTGCTTTTGGACCAATGGGCCCTCAGAACTTAGAGGTTCATATCGTGATAACCAACACGTTCTCAACCCGTTACATAATCACGCGGTAAGGACATCAGTTATGAATAACTACATTAATAACGCTGAACTTTACTGAGTGTCCTGAACACACCGGATGAGATACGCCTTCAACACGTTGCTCCTCCTCCGCTGCAGAACTGTGTCTCTGTATTTTCCCCAGTCGGCGGGTATTTTCTCCATAAATACTGCGTTCATGTCAAATATGAAATGTGTATTTAAGCGGAATCAGTTGAGAATCTTCATGGAGGAGAGGATTCCCTCCAGTGAGCAGAGGGATGAGAAAGAGAGGAGAGGAGCAATAACCACCGACAGGTGGACCTGAACGTCACATTATTCTGAAGATTATTGTTATCACATTGATAAAGAAATATTAAAAATCCACCTGTCTGAACTTCTCCAGCCTCTTGAAGCATATTTAATGCTCACGGCTGCTTTCCTAATCTTTCTCCACATAATGATGGGAATTGTGAAAGTATTGGTTTTATTATAATATTGTGATGATTAAAAATTGGACGGAATGCATTTAAAAATTACTGAGAAAATAAAGAGAGACAATTTAATTGTACTAAATATAATGATGCTTATAAATGAGCTCTGTTACGCTCTTTGGGGGGATTGATCCGACCAACTGGTTATGGGGAGAATAATGAACTTCTATTATTCTCCTTCTTTGCATTATGCATCCTGATGTCTAAATATACAGTATATTTGTGTGTATATATATGTATATATATATATGTATATATACAGTGTATATATATATTTATATGTATATATGTATGTATACAGTATATATATATATATTTATATATGTATATATACAGTGTATATATTTATATGTATATATGTATGTATACAGTATATTTATATATATATTTATATATGTATATATACAGTATATATATATATTGTATTTTTGTATGTATACAGTATATATATACATATTTACATATGTATACATCTATATATATATATATATATTTAAATGTGTATATATATATATATATGTGTGTGTTGTGCGTTACACTCAGACCCAACACACTCTGAACACATCACACGTGCAATGCAAAGCGGTTTTATGAATAACTAAGATGAATGTGTGTTTCCAGTTTTTACTACGAGATGTGAACGCAGAGGTCAGAGGTCATACCGTCCATAATACAATAATAATATATAAGAATATATTAAGATTGTCTGTGAAAAGTTTGACTTTGAAGAATTAGAGCCTAGCTAGTGAAGTTCAGGCGAGTGCTCATAAATGGGCATTTGGGCCCATTGGGCATCATCTGTGCCATTTGAGTTTACTCATGTACCAGACTATATATATATATATTTATATTTATTTATATATATATATATATAGCACTTCTATATCACTAAGGGGGTTCAGTACATGGAAATACACCATCAAAAATATATTAAAATGTATATTTTTATTAATTCTTATTTAAAATGCGCCGCTCATTGGCCGTTGAAGCGTGTTACATCCACGATGTCGTCTATGAACACAAACAGGGGGATGACTGGCTCTGCATTAAAAAGAGGATTCATGGCGTATTCCTCCTCCTCCTCCTCCTCCTCCTCCTCCTCTCGCAGCCCGGAGGAGTCGAAGCGGAGCGGTGAGATAAAGGAGGAGTGGAGGGCCATCCTCTGAGGATCCGACTCCCCCATTCAATCTGTGGCTCTGCGCCGGGCGGAGGAAGAGATTGCTTTTTAAATAGATTGCTCCGCTCCGGCTCCGGCAGCCGGCGGTGTGGACGCGTTTCATCGCGGCCCTCGTTTAAACGAGTGCATAGCGCCGCCACTTAGCATGCCGCCGTTAAGGCTACGATAGCGTTAGCATGGCCCTCATCCCCCCTTAAAACAAATGGGAGAGGAGAGAGAGAGGGAGAGAGACGTTATAGACACATTAGGGGGGGGGGGGTGCGTCTATGGATCAGAGAGATATGGTTATTATACGAGCTCCACCGAGTCCTTCATTAGAGTCAATGGTACGCTGGAGGTGGAAAGACGGGATGAGAGGAGGGGAAGAAAGAGAGGGAGAGAAGGAACGCTCGTTGTGCTTTAATCTCAGGAAGAAGAAGAGAGGAAATGCTTCGGAGAAGTTTGAGTTGTCAGGATCATGTGAGATGAAACCCGGCGGCGGTCCGTCTCCTACTTGCTGTTGCACATTAGTGTTATAAAGCAGTTCTAGATTGGCCACGCCCCCTTATACCTGCCGCAGGTGTGCGAACACGGCTCACTAAGTGAGTTCCTTTCGATAAAGGCTCGGTGATGCCACAGCTGGTCTCTGTGGCGCTGTCATCACTCAGACAGGAGGAACTACTTTCTGTGGCGGAGGAGGACCCCATCTGGTGAGCTGTACATGTGTGTGTGTGTGTGTGTAGGGTGGAGTGTGTGTATTCCTGACCCAGTGACACAGTGGGGCCCATACAGAGGAAGAGGAGATGTCAGGCATTGATGCACACAGCGTGTGTCCATGGAGTTATGGTCCGGGAGAAGATAAATATATATATATATATATATATATATATATATACATATAATATATATAAATGAATATATATATATATATATACAATATCACATTAATGTTATTTATTCTGAGTCCCTGATGAAGACCAATGAGGAAGAAGCTAAAATAAATTTAACTTTCATTTCATGTAGAAACTATTATTTTACTTTTAATTCAATACAAATAAAGTAGCTGGTCCGGTAGGATAGGAACTTCAAATCATTTATTTAAAAAAATCACAATTAAGACAGCATTTAAATAGATGTATATAGATATATAAAGAGCATTTAAATAGATGGATATAGATATATGAAGAGCATTTAAATAGATTTATATAGATATATCAACAGCATTTAAATAGATTTATATAGATATATAAACAGTATTTTAATAGATTTATATAGATAAATAAAGAGCATTTAAATAAATGTATATAGATATATAAAGAGCATTTAAATAGATGTATATAGATATATAAAGAGCATTTAAATAAATGTATATATATAAAGAGTATTTAAATAGATGTATATAGAAATATAAAGAGCATTTAAATAAATGTATATAGATATATAAAGAGCATTTAAATAAATGTATATATATAAAGAGCATTTAAATAGATGTATATAGATATATAAAGAGCATTTAAATAAATGTATATAGATATATAAAGAGCATTTAAATAAATGTATATAGATATATAAAGAGCATTTCAATAAATGTATATAGATATATAAAGAGCATTTAAATAGATTTATATGGATATATAAAAAGCATTTTAATAGATTGATAAATATATCAACAGCATTTAAATAGATTTATATAGATATATAAAAAGTATTTTAATAGATTTATATAGATATATAAACAGTATTTTAATAGATTTATATAGATATATGTACATAATTTAAATAGTTTTTTATAGATGTATAAAGATCATTTAAATAGATTCATACAGATTTAGTTAATCATCAGAAAAGGATCTAAACACCAAATAATAAGACATATTTAAAAACAGGTGAGTGATGGTAAATTAGTTTATTAATTTAACCTGATGGATATTTGTAATGTGTGTTTATGAAGCGACTTCTCTCTAAACCTCCTCAGTCTCACGTTCATCTTCCGGGGTTGAATATTAAAAGTCAGCGTCGGTTAGATTCCCTCAGAGATCTCTCTCTCTCTCTCCCTCTCCTGAGCCTTCACACTAAAATAAAGACCATGCATAATTAATTGGTACAAAAACTGAATATTTCCTGTGAGGCCCTCCCATCATTAGTGTCAATGTTCCTTAATAGTGCGCATTAATAAGTAATGAGCCAATCAGGAGCCGCACAGCCTCCACCAGGATTTAAGCCCCGCCCCCTTTGATGTCGCTCACACAACGCAGCACATTTTTTGTCAGAAACCGAAGGATTAATTTGAATTTTTATAATACTTAATTGAGCTTTCTTCCTTTCCTGACTGTATTTTATTTATTTTTGGAGAACAAAATGTGAAATAAAAGAAATAAAAGATTCTGAGTGCTCTATCTGAGCATGCTGGGTTCTGATGGGAAGGGCCCCGTCCTCGCCGTCTGGCTCTGGGTTGTAATTACTGCGTTTTAACAGGATTACAGGAGATAAAGCGCGGCGAGACGCTTCGGGGGGGCGGCGGCTCGATGAAGGGATGCGAGGCGTCCGCCGGCCGCCATGAGGTCGTTCATCTGGTGAGGGGAACAATGAGAGGAGCGCCACGGGAACATGAAGGCAGCGCGTTGGGGTTCAGAGAACAGATCCATCTTCATCTTCTCAACCTCTAATCCACCAGGATTAGACACGCCCCCTCCCGGAGCCGGGCTCCGTGATTGGTGGAAGCTCTTTTCATCCGGGGTCATTTTAAATGGATGATGTCATAAGAAACAACCTGTAGGACCAGCATGGAGCTCCGCTTCTGATTGGATAATATTCGGTTGATGCGATTTGCTGTTTTTTTAAAGTCGCCCATCTCTTTTCTTTTATGTGATCTTTATTCTTTTCTTTTTGTTTATTAAAATAAATAAATCTAAATACTTCTTCTGTCTTCCCGTGCACCCACAATGCATTTGAAGCTGTGAATATGCTCGTCCTTCGTCCTGAGTTCTGAGTCCTGAGTTCTGAGTCATGAGTCATGAGTTCTGAGTCCTGAATTCTGAGTCCTGAGTCCTTCGTTCTGAGTCCTGAGTCCTGAGTCCTGAGTTCTGAGTCCTGAGTTCTGAGTCCTGAGTCCTTGGGTCCTGAGTCCTGTGTCCTTGTGATAAATATTCGGTTAATCTCTTTATTTATTTATTTTTGTTGTTTCTTCAAACTTCTTTCCGCTGTTGTAGTTTTTGTGTGACATGTTCACCTGTAAACGTGTTTATAATACTTCAAAGGGATAATCCTAAATAAAAGCTAAATCAATAAATAAATGAATAAAATACTTTCTTTCTTCCCTCGCACACAAAATGCAGATTTCTCTGATATCCTGTTGCCGTGGTGACCGTTGGTGGCGTCTCAGGATGCAGATCAAATGACATGTTACACAGGTGTGCCTTCACAATAAAAGCCCGCTGGCCGGTGTTCATGCACACGGTGTCCGGTCCCAGATGAACATCGTACAGGTGAAAGACAGATTTGTGAAATTTGTAAACATTAAAAAAATAATCTGAGATATTTTAGTTGAACTGGTGAAAAATATGAAAAAGTAAAAGAGTGTATGCGTGTAGAGGTGCTACGCTCTCCTCTTCCTCATGGTGTTATTTATTCACACGAGTCACCGTCACGACTGAACCAACGCTTCATTAAACACAACCATGGGAGAATTAATATTCAATAATCATATAAGTCGATATCAACAGGTCGAAGTATCCACGATAAATAGATACAGATGTTGAATATTTCAAATGAAAGCCTCCTCAGGCGTCCACTTCCTGCTCTTTCATTCTATGAATGTGTTTGATCTCAATCTATGGTTTTAAAAGTTAAATCATTTTAAAAAGTGGAGGGAAGTTGTTCTTCTTCTCGGTTGTTCTGGTCCTGGAGCGCCAGAGGAGGACTTGGGTCTTGGGTTTTTGGTGTTTTGGGGTTTTTAATATATATATATATATATATATTCTCTGAGTGACATCCAAGACTTTCTTTTTTTATTTTGTTATTCTTTTAAAGTGCATTGACAGAAAAATGTTTAATCCATGAGAAGGGGGCGTGGCCCTCCGGCTGATGAAGGGGCGTGTCCCTGAGGAGGGGGCGTGTCCCGGGGGTCCGACCCGTCGCGTCCACAGGCCCGTCTCACAAAAAGCTGTAATCCACCGTCGAATCCAAAAAAGGAAAACTCTAATTCAGACCCTCATCCATCCCCCGCGGGCCTCCAGTGCCCCCCCCCCTCCCCCCTCCCCCCTCCCCCCTACCCGTTTGCGTCAATTAAAGCCTCACTTCACATTTCCATTTCAGAAGGAGGGATTTATTTATAATTGCGGTCCACATTTTATTGACAGAAACAAGGAACACGGGAAATGACTTTCTCATCACCGGCTTGCTGGAAATGATGGATATGCAGGTGGCACTTTGTCTCTGTTAGTCGAAAACAATCACCATCCTCTTCCTCCTCATCACCATCCTCCTCCTCATCACCATCCTCCTCCTCCTCATCATCACCATCCTCCTCCTCATCACCATCCTCCTCCACCTCCTCATCACCATCCTCCTCCTCATCACCATCCTCCTCATCATCACCATCCTCCTCATCATCACCATCCTCCTCCTCATCATCACCATCCTCCTCATCGTCAGCAGCCCCAGCTTACATTAGTGCATCGACCACGACAACCACAGCTCAGACCTCAGAGGACGCCGAGGAGAGAGGGAGGCGGTCTCTCATGAAACACGTTCATGAAACGAGCCTCTCCCCGAGTGAAGCGTGAAGGTCACGAGGTCAAAGGTCACAAGCTTCTTACTGTCTGAGATCGCACCAGGTTAAGGGTCACGCAGAGGAACCGAGGGGTCAGAGGAGGAGAGCGTGAGGCAGGACGTCAACGAGCCACACCTCCAGTGTGTGTGTGTGTGTGTGTGTCCTCTACTCTACGTCCTCATACACACATTAATATATACGAGGATGATTTGTGTGTCTGGAGCCCGTCTGAGTGACTCTGGCTTCAAGGTGACGGACGCAGGGCCTCAATAGATATGACATCATCAACGGGGCTGGTTAGATATGACATCATCAACGGGACACGTTAGATATGACATCATCAACGGGACACGTTAGATATGACATCATCAACGGGACACGTTAGATATGACATCATCAACGGGGCTGGGTAGATATGACATCATCAACGGGACACGTTAGATATGACATCATCAACGGGCTGGTTTGATATGACATCATCAACGGGGCTGGTTTGATATGACATCATCAACGGGCTGTTTTGATATGACATCATCAACAGGGCTGGTTTGATATGACATCAACGGGGCTGTTTTGATATGACATCATCAACGGGCTGTTTTGATATGACATCATCAACGGGCTGTTTTGATATGACATCATCAACAGGGCTGTTTTGATATGACATCATCAACGTGCTGTTTTGATATGACATCATCAACAGGGCTGGTTTGATATGACATCAACGGGGCTGTTTTGATATGATATCATCAACGGGCTGGGTAGATATGACATCATCAACAGGGCTGGTTTGATATGACATCATCAACAGGGCTGGTTTGATATGACATCATCAACGGGGCTGGTTTGATATGACATCATCAACGGGCTGGGTTGATATGACATCATCAACGGGCTGGTTTGATATGACATCATCAACAGGGCTGGTTTGATATGACATCATCAACGGGGCTGGTTTGATATGACATCATCAACGGGCTGGGTTGATATGACATCATCAACGGGCTGGTTTGATATGACATCATCAACAGGGCTGGTTTGATATGACATCATCAACGGGGCTGGTTTGATATGACATCATCAACGGGGCTGGTTTGATATGACATCATCAACAGGGCTGGTTTGATATGACATCATCAACAGGGCTGGTTTGATATGACATCAACGGGCTGTTTTGATATGACATCATCAACGGGGCTGTTTTTCTTTGACATCATCAATGGGGCTGGGTAGATATGACATCATCAACAGGGCTGGTTTGATATGACATCATCAACAGGGCTGGTTTGATATGACATCATCAACGGGGTTGGTTTGATATGACATCATCAACGGGCTGGGTTGATATGACATCAACGGGCTGGTTTGATATGACATCATCAACAGGGCTGTTTTGATATGACATCATCAACGGGGCTGGTTTGACATGACATCATCAACAGGGCTGGTTTGATATGACATCAACGGGCTGTTTTGATATGACATCATCAACGGGGCTGTTTTTCTTTGACATCATCAACGGGGCTGGGTAGATATGACATCATCAACAGGGCTGGTTTGATATGACATCATCAACAGGGCTGGTTTGATATGACATCATCAACGGGCTGGTTTGATATGACATCATCAACGGGGCTGTTTTGATATGACATCATCAACAGGGCTGGTTTGATATGACATCAACGGGCTGTTTTGATATGACATCATCAACGGGGCTGTTTTTCTTTGACATCATCAATGGGGCTGGGTAGATATGACATCATCAACAGGGCTGGTTTGATATGACATCATCAACAGGGCTGGTTTGATATGACATCATCAACGGGCTGGGTTGATATGACATCATCAACGGGCTGGTTTGATATGACATCATCAACAGGGCTGTTTTGAAAAGACATCATCAACGGGGCTGGTTTGATATGACATCATCAACAGGGCTGGTTTGATATGACATCAACGGGCTGTTTTGATATGACATCATCAACGGGGCTGTTTTTCTTTGACATCATCAACGGGGCTGGGTAGATATGACATCATCAACAGCGCTGGTTTGATATGACATCATCAACAGGGCTGGTTTGATATGACATCATCAACAGGGCTGGTTTGATATGACATCATCAACAGGGCTTGTTTGATATGACATCATCAACGGGCTGGGTTGATATGACATCATCAACGGGCTGGTTTGATATGACATCATCAACAGGGCTGGTTTGATATGACATCATCAACGGGGCTGGTTTGATATGACATCATCAACGGGCTGGGTTGATATGACATCATCAATGGGCTGTTTTGATATGACATCATCAATGGGGCTGGTTTGATATGACATCATCAACAGGGCTGGTTTGATATGACATCAACGGGCTGTTTTGATATGACATCATCAACGGGGCTGGGTAGATATGACATCATCAACAGGGCTGGTTTGATATGACATCATCAACAGGGCTGGTTTGATATGACATCATCAACAGGGCTGGTTTGATATGACATCATCAACAGGGCTGGTTTGATATGACATCATCAACAGGGCTGGTTTGATATGACATCATCAACAGGGCTGGTTTGATATGACATCATCAACGGGGCTGGTTTGATATGACATCATCAACAGGGCTGGTTTGATATGACATCATCAACAGGGCTGGTTTGTTATGACATCATCAATGGGCTGTTTTGATATGACATCATCAATGGGCTGTTTTGATATGACATCATCAACGGGCTGTTTTGATATGACATCATCAACGGGCTGTTTTGATATGACATCATCAACGGGGCTGGTTTGATATGACATCATCAACGGGTTGTTTTTATATGACATCATCAACGGGTTGGTTTGCTATGACATCATCAACGGGAGCGCCTGTAGACGTAATGGAAGTAGAGCGTATCGGTGGTGGGTAACCACTGGAGGAACCACCCAGCTGAACACCGATCCACCTGTTTGGGACGCGTCTATGAAATGGATCCAATGCAGCGTTGTGATTGGCCCTCTGCCCCCCGTGATGGACGGGGGGCAGAGGCACTTCAGGACGCCATCAACGCGACGGGGACGGAGGACGCCATAGAGAACAGAGAAAGTGGACCCCCCCCCCCCCCTCCGATCCTGTTAGCCGGTCTAAAGGATTCTACTCGGCTGTCAGGTTGCGCTGACCGCTTCACGGTGGACATGTTTTTTCCTCGGCCCTGTGTGTGTGTGTGTGTGTGTGTTAAATTAAATTTAAAGGATTTATTTTAATGAAAAGTGAAGCGATCACGTTTTATTTTGTCGAGAGGGGTTAATAAAGCTTCTCACCCCCCCCCCCCCCATAATCAATAATCAATATGCTGCCATGGAGTTGAATGGGAGGTTCTGCAGGCCACATTACTTATGTTTTATATACTAAATATATCTATAATTATGTTCTCTGGTTTCTCAGAGTTAATTAATTCATTTTAATGTAAATTTAGCAAAACGAAATAAAACATGTGCAGTGTGACCAGGTATTAGACGGATCCCAAACAGCCCATTGAAATCAAATGGACGTTATTTGATTGTTAATAAGGGAAATTACACTCATGAAGATAATATGTACGTTTTATACAATGTTGAATTTGAAATATACAAATGAGTTGTTATCTTATTAAATATTTGCTCATTTGCATAAACTTCCAGGCATGTGAACATAAAGCATTGTTCTACATTATTGTTTTATTAGAATAAAATGTTTTTACAGGATTTCTCCTGTAAATAAATTAATAAATCCATGTTTTTAGGAACAAAATGTATAAATCTGAACAAACCCCTTTAAAAGGTAACTAAATATTCACCGGTTGATAAAAGACATTAATTATATTATGTTTAAATATGTAAAAGAGGCCTAATGTATAAATATAAATGTAATAAAACCTTTGTTGAATTTAGAAGGAAGTCGTAAAATAAATCTTAAACTAAATGTCATATTATTATTAAACATCTTATTCAACTCAGAGGCCTTCAAAATATGAAATGTTTAATATTCACGAACCTTTTGGTTTTTAGTCGTGATAAGAAATAAAGAATTTGATTTAAAATGAATAAAAAACAATGAAAACTCATGTTGGCTTTTTCCTCTGTGACTTTATAACCGATATATTATTAGATGTTATGTATATTATTTTACTATTATCACTATTGCGTAACATTTACCTCACTAATCGACTAATGGATGCATAATTCGATGATAAAGGGAAGAGTGAGTTGCAGTCTCGTTTGATATAATTGGGAAGTAAATATTTCTGTGAGCCGGTGAGACGTCGCCATGGCGACGGGGAAACGGTGACGGACTTATTGTGACCGAGAAACGAGAGAACCGATTAATTTAATCATCAGTAATCAAAATGTAAGAAAATGGAATTAGAGCCTAGAGTGGAGGTTTGGATGGGGGGCAATGGATGTTTGGATAGGGGGGTCAATGGAGGCCTAGAGTGGAGGTTTGAAAGGGGGGCAATGGGGCCTATAGTGGAGGTTTGATAGGGGGTAATGGGTGCCAAGAGTGGAGGTTTGATAGGGGGTCAATGGGGCCTAGAGTGGAGGTTTGATAGGGGGTAATGGGTGCCTAGAGTGGAGGTTTGAAGGGGGGGGGTCAATGGGGGCCTAGAGTGGAGGTTTGATAGGGGGGTAATGGGTGCCTAGAGTGGAGGTTTGATAGGGGGCAATGGGGCCTAGAGTGGAGGTTTGATAGGGGGTAATGGGGCCTAGAGTGGAGGTTTGATAGGGGTGGTCAATGGGGCCTAGAGTGGAGGTTTGAAAGGGGGGTAATGGGTGCCTAGAGTGGAGGTTTGAAAGGAGGGTGGTCAATGGGGGCCTAGAGTGGAGGTTTGAAAGGGGGGCAATGGGGGCCTAGAGTGGAGGTTTGATAGGGGGTAATGGGTGCCAAGAGTGGAGGTTTGATAGGGGGCAATGGGGCCTAGAGTGGAGGTTTGATAGGGGGCAATGGGGCCTATAGTGGAGGTTTGATAGGGGGTAATGGGTGCCAAGAGTGGAGGTTTGATAGGGGGTCAATGGGGCCTAGAGTGGAGGTTTGATAGGGGGTAATGGGGCCTAGAGTGGAGGTTTGATAGGGGGGTAATGGGGGCCTAGAGTGGAGGTTTTGAAGGGGCGGGGTGGGGGTAATGGGGCCTAGAGTGGAGGTTTGATAGGGGGTCAATGGGGCCTAGAGTGGAGGTTTGATAGGGGGGGGGGTAATGGGGGCCTATAGTGGAGGTTTTCAAGGGGGTGGGGGGGGGTAATGGGGGCCTAGAGTGGAGGTTTTGAAGGGGGTGGGGGGGGTAATGGGGGCCACTTGTAGGTTCAGCTCTCAGCTTAGAAATCTAACGGATTTCTGTCAAAATTTATGTTAAGGCCACGAAAGCTGCTCTGCGTGAGGAGAGGGCCACGCCGATGGCTCACACTGCCCCCCCCCCCCCCGCTGGGCACGTGTCTGTTAGCGTGTGGGACGGCGTGCCGACGCAATTACACCATCAGAGAGCCAGTTCTTCTCTGGGAGACCGAAAAACAATCTCTGAGCAACACCAGCCAACACACACACTCACACACTAACACACACACACACACACACTCACACACTAACACACAGACACACACACTGACCTACACACACACACACACACAAGACGCGCGGCGGGACAGAGCGAACACTCAGAGGAGGAAGAAGACATGGCAATGCAGTACAGAACATAGAAGAGGGGGCGGGGCTTCCTCCTGACACGCCTCCGGTCGTGGTGGGGGGCTGCAGCTGTTGGCCGAAGACAGGACTCTCCTCAACTACGCGTATTCTTAAGCAATAACAACGTGATCCGTATTATCCACCCAAGAATACCCGTCACCGAAGAGAGTCTCTCAGTGGGGGGGGGGGGGGGGCTGCATCCCGTCATCATCACAGTCATCATCCGAGCCAGGTGAGAGGAGGGGTGGGGGGGCGGGGGCAAACAGGTGTGTGAAAGCCGAGGTTAGCTGGACTCACGGGAAGGTGGAGAAGGGGGAGGGGCTCGGGCCGAAGACCCGCCCCCGACTGCAGGCGTCCGACCTGCGTCTCCGGGGATTCGGCGGCGGCTCCCCCGACCTGAGATCTGTGGAGGGGGAGGAGCTTAGGGTGGAGAGGGGAGAAGTTTGGGTGGAGGGGAGCACACACACACACACACACACAAGGGGAAAAGAAGTCGGGTTAAGGGAGGTCAGGACCCACGAGCTGTGTGACAATAGCACTCCATTAGCCACCCCTCCCATATATATATATATATATAATATATATATATATATGTATTATATATCAATATATAATATATTATATATATACATATTATATATATATATATATTTATACTATATTATAAATATATATATATACATATATATTATACAACATACGTTCAGTGCCACATCACAGCCGACGACATTTACCTGCCAGGGAAAATTCGAATTGAATTCCTAAATGTTAATCCTCCCATAATTATAACGCCCCCCCCTCCCTCTTCCCCTCCCACTCCTTCCTCTTTG
>NC_079403.1:25252218-25267630 GCF_029220125.1 Pseudoliparis swirei | reverse complement strand
AGAGGCGAGAGAGAGAGAGTGTAGACACGTCTTGTTGTCGTACTAAAGTTGATGATTTGCTTGAAGGTGAAATTGAAGACGGTCAGGGAAGAATTAAGAGACGGTTTAAATCAGAATAAGCGTAAAGTCGTGTTTCTTCTGATTAAATTCACATTCCGCAACTTAATATGTTGTGAAAATATAAAAGATAACGAGGCGCTGCACCCCCGAGGGCCACGGCCGCCGTTTTAAAAAATGGACACCGAATAGGATCTGAATATTTCTAAATAATGCAGAAAACTGATTTTGTGACTATATACATATGTATATGTATGTATATATATATATATATATATTAGGGCTGTCAATCGATTTAAAAAAATTAACTAATTAATCGCACATTTTGAAATTCATTAATCGCAATTAATCGCGATTAAAAGTTTTTTTTTCTTCTTTTTAAAGACCAAACTTCACACAGAGATGTGTTTTCAAAGAGGCTCCTTCCTATAAAGTGCCAGCGAGGTATTTAATATCGTGGATGATAAATTGTTTCTTCAGTGAAACATCCAGATGAGTAAAAAAAAAGAAGTATATTGAGACCCCATTGGTCCTGTCATCTTTAACACTGAACAGCAGAACCAGTGGCCTTGGTAACTGACTGACATTCACATATGTCACGTTAACCCTCTGGAGGCTGGGGGCATTTATACATTTTACAAAAAAATGTAAATTCACCTTTTAAAGACGTTTTCATATGACACACCCCCACGTGTTATACATCAAACATTCCAGAACAATCTCAGCTCTATTCAATGAGGCTCATTGTCCTCACGCCGTGTTCTCTGCTCTCTGACTGACAGGCTGCTAATGAGCCTCACCTGTGAGGTGGGAGGTCCTTTGTGATTTACTGAGTGTTCATTGGTTGTTGTTTTTCGCAAAATGTTGACAGACAAACGGATTGACCAATCACGGTGAAGGTGTCGTGTGACGAGTTCTTTCCGCGCCGCGTCCCCCGACACGTCGCCCCTCCGTTCCTCTGTGTATCAGAGGGGGAGACGGGAGGAAGGAGGAGCAGGAGGAAACCCGACTGATTCATCCACGAGTTAAACTGATTTATGATCCTTATTTTCGCGGAGAAATAATTTTTAAAATAACGGAAACAGTGTCAAACCGTACTGCCGCGGCTTGACACTCAGAGGAGTGTAAAAACTTCAAGGCACACCGGAAGTAAACAAAGTTGCGTTAATTGCGTTAAAATATTTTAGTGCGTTAACGCGGCCAAATTAATTGCATAGATTAACGCGTTAACGCTGACAGCCCTAATATATATATGTATAAATATATATTTATACATATATATACAGTATATATCTGTATAAATATATATATATCTATACATATATATATATATATAAATACATATACATATATATATATAAATATATATATATATACATACAGTATATCCAGATGAGTTCCAGAGGCTCGTGTTTCAGGACCAGCTGTAGATAACATCATCGTGTCACAAGGTATGGAGTTTTTAAAACTCCCAACATCATCAAACATGGGAGCTCTCGGTTCTTTGAAGATGGCCGCGCCTGTGTCGGCAGCCTGTCGTCTTAGCTGGCTACTCGTTGTATTTGTCCTGTCTGTGTGTTCGTCGTTGTGTATGAGCAGCAATATAAGGCAGGCGATTGTTTATGAGCGTCTTACCCTACTGGACATTGGTGCATCGGTGGTGAGATCCCTGTCTCATCGACCCCATCAGTGGAGCTCTCACCAGGCCCTACATTTCAACATCCCCGGGTCCATCTGGGCCTCTTCCTCTTGTTGCCCCCGGACGAGGAGAGCCAGGAGACGGGGCAGACGAGCTGGAGCCGCGGTGAAGTTCCGGAAGTTAATCCGAGCCCGTCCACGGGCGGCTTCATTCCATCTCCACGGATGCTAACTGCGGTGTGATACCATCCTATCTCCGACCTATCCTCCCTCGTTGGCTTCACAGTCATCGGCGTTTGTCCCTGTGAGCAGCCGTGTGGCTCCGGCACCTGCGTATGTCAGGTCCAGGATCAGAGAAAGGTGCCTGCGGTCTCTGCCTCGAGCCTCGACCTTCGGCAGAGTTGGAGCCGATTACATTTGTTTTGGATTGCTGAACGCCAGATCCATAGCAAACAAGTCATTTTTCTTGAATGATTTTTTTTCTGCCAAAGACCTGGATTGTATGTTGATCTCTGAGACCTGGCAAAAAACCGATGAGTTTGCCTCGCTAATTGAACTCTGCCCTCAAAACTGTGTTTTCTCCTGCGCACCCAGATCCTCGGGTCGTGGAGGGGGCCTAGCTATGTTCCACCGAGACTGTTTCTCCTCGCGCCTGGTAAGCGTTGGAACTTTTTCTTCATTCGAAGTATTAATGAACAAAGTTGGACGAAAAAATCCTTTCCACTGTGTTTTAATTTATCGCCCTCCCGGCAGAAATAGCACTTTCCTAACTGAGTTCAGTGACTTTCTGGTTTCGATCATCCGTCTGGATAGAATTCTCTTAATTGGAGACTTTAACATTCATGTGAATGATAGCTCTGATAGTTTTGCCGTTAGCTTCCTCAATGTCACCGAATCGCTTCACTTTATCCAACATGTATCCGGGCCTACTCACAACAAAGGCAATACTTTGGATCTTGTGTTCACGATTGGTCTAAAAGTCAGTAATGTCTGCACTGAGGAACTAGTGGTGACCGATCACAAATGTGTATTATTTAACGTATCTTTTGACAATGATTTTGTGCCAGCGAAGCGCATAAAAAGCTCGCGCATTGTAAACAGCTTAGCTGTAGAGAATTTCAATGCTAGTTTCGATAGTAATGTTCTAGTGTCCCCTGATGATGTCGTAGACTGTTTAGTTCTGGTTTTCAACACATTGTACTGCCATTTTAGATGACGTAGCACCCTTTGTGACTCGCACTGTCCGCTCTGTGAATATCGCCTTGGGTAAATGATGACATCCGCATTCTCAGGCGAAAGTGTCGAAAAACAGAGAGGCTCTGGAAATCTTCCAACCTTCAAGTACACCGCCTCTACCTTAAAGAGCTCATATCTGATTTTAATGAATTGGTTAAGAGCTTTAGGGCTGCATATTTTTCTAAATTAATCATCTCTAGCAAACAAAATCCCAGAGTATTGTTCAGTACCATTAAGAAGTTAGTTAGCCCCCCTTCCTCATCTGTACCTATTGTTTCTAATGTAGACTGTAATCGTTTTCTTTTATTCTTTGTGAACAAAGTTACAGATATAAGGGCGAACATTACCCCCTCTCCCTCTCCCCTCCTCCTGCCCAGCCAGAAATTTCTCTTTGAGTAGTTTCTGTATTATCTCGAAGACGGAGCTAACAGACATAGTAAACTCTATGAAATCTTCCTCTAGCCCCCTAGATATTCTCCCTACTGCCATGCTAAAGGAGGTAATCAGTGTTGTTGGCCCCAGTTTAGGCATCATTATAAATAGGTCTTTAGTTTCTGGCGTAGTCCCAGCTTTTTTTAAGCAGGCGGTCGTTCAGCCCCTCCTTAAAAAGCCAAATCTGGACCCCTCCCAACTAAAAAATTACCGACCCATCTCTAAGCTGCCTTTTATCTCGAAGGTATTGGAGAAAGTTGTGGCAAACCAGCTCACCACGTTTTTGACTAACCATAACATCTTAGACAAATTTCAGTCAGGTTTCCATAAAAACACTCCACCGAAACCGCCCTCCTCAGAGTCTCAAATGACATTATGATGTCCTCTGACTCCGGCAAATGCTCTGTTTTGGTCCTGTTGGACCTTAGCGCAGCATTTGACACGGTAGACCACCGTATCCTGCTGGACAGGCTCAGGGAGTGGGTGGGCATATCTGGGAGCATCCTAAACTGGTTCGCCTCATACCTTAAAGAGAGAAGTTTCTCGGTGGCCGCTGGCCCGTTTAGGTCTGACCTTTCCCCCCTCCCATGTGGTGTGCCACAAGGTTCCGTGCTGGCTCCAATCCTTTTTGCTCTATACATGCTCCCCCTGGGTGCCCTGATCAGCAAATTTAAGGACATTTCTTACCACTGTTATGCTGATGATATCCAGCTCCAGATTTCTTTCAAACCGGATAATTTGGAGAAACTCTGCATACTCCATGAGTGTCTATCTGCCATAGAGAGTTGGATGGCAAATAATTTCCTCCAATTAAATGCAGCTAAAACTGAGGTGCTAATTATAGCTGCTGACCACATCGCATCCAAAGTGGCACACCACATGGGGTCCCTTAAGGGAAATGTACGTACCCATCTGAGAAACCTTGGTGTAATATTTGATCAGTCGATGCTTTTAGAAAAACATGTCATATCACTCACCCGCTCATGTTTCTTCCACCTAAGAAATATAGCAAAACTCAGGTCCATTATATCCCATGCGGAACTAGAAATGTCTGTACATGCCTTTATTTCATCCAGACTAGACTACTGTAACTCATTGTTCACCTGCCTCAATAAATCATCCGTCAATAAATTACAACTGGTCCAAAATGCCGCTGCCAGGCTGCTCACCAGGTCTAGGAGGTCTTGCCAAATCACCCCCATCCTTGCCGCACTGCACTGGCTTCCAGTGCATTTCAGGAGTAATTTTAAAGTTTTAGTAGTCACCCACAGAGCCATCCACGGTCAAGCCCCTGCTTATATCTGTGATCTCATTCAACCACACTCCTCTAGTCGGTCTCTGAGGTCATCCACCCAGGAACTTCTGCAGATACCCAGGACCAGACTTAAAACCAAAGGTGACCGAGCTTTTAGGGCGGTAGCCCCAAGGCTCTGGAATGCTCTCCCCCTGGCCCTGAAATCATTGCCCTCCGAGAGCATGTTTAAAAGTAATTTAAAGACTCTTTTGTTCAGGCAGGCGTTTGGACATTTATAGACATTTTCAGCGTCTGGTCCTTTTAATTGTTGCTCCCTGTGCGTGTTCTATGTTCTGATTTTAAATCGTAAATGATCTGTTTGATGTTATTTTATTTTATTTTATTATTTTATTTTATTATTTTATTATTTTTATCTTACCTATTTTAAGGATGTGAAGCACTTTGTACATTCGTGTTGTGAAGGGTGCTATACAAATAAAGATTTACTTACTTACTTACTTACATGACCAACATCAACTCACGCATTACCCAGAAATCACCATTTATTACCTTTACATAACACAGACAGGAGGCTTCGTCCACTGCTTAGAGATGATTTGTATTTCTAAATAAATTCTCCTCTGAGGCGTTAAGGTGAATCAGAGGATATTATTGGACGGCCCACTCTGTATATCGTTAGGCCCCGCCCACAAGGGCCCAGAGATCCATCCATGGAGCCGCTGGTTTATTCCCCCATACCTATATATATATTTATTCATATCATAAAAACCATATCAGCATAAATCCCCCTCTCAAAATAAATAATATCTGTGTGCACACACCCTGGGGAGGGAAAGAATCAAGCCATGGATTTCAAATTAAATTTTGGGAACCGAAATGTCGCCAAATATGTGCGTCCGCGTTGAGTCCGGTGGGACGGAGCTCCTGATTGAAGCCCCGATGGCTCTCACCGCGACCTCCAGTTATGAGGCGACTATTGTTATCGGAGCCATTGATCTGCTTATGGCCTCGATGGAGGAGCCGGTGGAGGAGCCGATGGAGGAGCCGGTGGAGGAGCCGGTAGAGGAGCCGGTGGAGGAGCCGGTGGAGGAGCCGGTGGAGGAGCCGGTAGAGGAGCCGGTGGAGGAGCCGGTGGAGGAGCCGGTGGAGGAGCCGGTGGAGGAGCCGATGGAGGAGCCGGTGGAGGAGCCGGTGGAGGAGCCGGTAGAGGAGCCGGTGGAGGAGCCGGTGGAGGAGCCGGTGGAGGAGCCGGTGGAGGAGCCGGTGGAGGAGCCGGTAGAGGAGCGATGGAGGCGGTGGAGGAGCGGTGGAGGAGCGGTGGAGGAGCCGGTGGAGGAGCCGGTGGAGGAGCCGGTGGAGGAGCCGGTGGAGGAGCCGGTGGAGGAGCCGGTGGAGGAGCCGGTGGAGGAGCCGATGGAGGAGCCGGTGGAGGAGCCGATGGAGGAGCCGATGGAGGAGCCGGTGGAGGAGCCGGTGGCAGCGCGTGAGCCTCTCCCGCCGCTCCGCTGCCCTCCTGGGAGACGGTGAAGTGGAACCCAGATTCCTGATAAACTCCATCCCATCATGCACCGCTCTCACGCTCCGGAGCCAGACCCCGGTTATCTGCCGACCCATCAGGGCGGGGCCGGCAGGGTGCGGCCCGGCTGCACGCCGCGGCCCGGATCAAATATGAATCCAACCACACATTCTGTCACCGCCGCTTCCTGAAACACACGACATCACACATGGCTTCATTTTAATCGATATCCAACTAATAAACTATTTTTTAAACGTGTTTCTTTGTTTTTTTAAATGTACAATGTTCTATTTTATTGTTAATTTATAATGAAATAATTGGATATATATATTTTGTTTCCTTTGTATATTTCGTATTTAGTATTGGTTACAGACAAATAAGCACTTTTGTTAAAAAAAAGTCTGTCTGACTGTCTCTCTGTCTGTGTCTCTCTGTCTGCCTGTCTGTCTCTCTCTGTGTCTCTCTGTCTGACTGTCTGTCTCTCTCTGTCTGTCTCTCTGTCTGTGTCTCTGTCTCTCTGTCTGCCTGCCTGTCTGTCTCTCTCTCTGTGTCTCTCTCTCTGTCTGTCTCTCTGTATGTGTCTCTGTCTGACTGTCTGTCTCTCTCTCTGTGTCTCTCTCTCTGTCTGTCTCTCTCTCTGTCTGCCTGCCTGTCTGTCTCTCTCTGTGTGTCTCTCTCTCTGTCTACCTGACTGTCTCTCTGTCTGTCTCTCTGTCTGACTGTCTGTCTCTCTCTCTGTGTCTACCTGTCCATCTACCTGTCTCTCTGTCTACCTGTCTGTCTCTCTCTGTCTGTCTCTCTCTCTGTCTAACTGTCTGTCTCTCTCTGTGTCTCTCCGTCTACCTGTCTCTCTGTCTACCTGTCTGTCTCTCTGTCTGCCTGTCTGTCTCATTCAGGGTCTTTGGCCAGGAAACTTGGACCTTCCTCAAATGTTGTTTCAACATTTCAAATCGGCGAGGGCCCGGCCTCGGCCAATCAGAAGCTCACGTCTCTGGAGGGTTTCGGTCACTAACCAATGAGCGCTCGTGTCTGCGGGTCACGTGACGCCGGCGGTCGTCAGCACAGCAGCAGCAGCAGAGATCAAACACACGACATCATGTCGTGAAACGTGAACGCGCCTCATTATTGACCTCCGACGAGGTGGAGGAGGATGGAGGGGAGAAGGAAAGGAGAGAAGGAAACCAGGAGCTGCATCCTGTCCGCCCCTCCCCCGTCCCTCCTTCCCTCGCCGTATAAATAATGCAGAGCGCGGCGCCCCCGGTGTTGTGAAGTGTTTGTTAATGGCCGCGCTAATTGCAATAAACAGGAGTGGTGTTTGAGCCGCTAACAGGCACAACACTCCTAATTAGGGAGGAGGCAAGGCCTGATGGGACGCTGGAGGAGAGGAGAGGAGGAGGAGGAGAGGAGGGAGACAAAGAGAGGAGAGAGGACAACAGGAGGGAGGTCACACTGAAGGAGGGGAAGGAGAGAACGGAGGGAGCATGTTTACAGAGAAAAACACTTGTGGACAAAAGCCAGCGGAGGAGGAAAGGGTACAGAAAAAGAGGAGAGGAAGAGGAGGAGGAGGGTGAAGAGGCAGACGGAGGAGAGGTAGAGGGCGAAGAGAAAAGAGAATGCCAATTAGGATTCGGTGAAAGAGGAGAGGAGGAAAGGTCATATCATATCTGATCAGAGGTCTGATCGTGTAGGGCAAGAGGAGGAGGAGGAGGAGGAGGAGGAGGAGGACAACTAGAAGGACAACAGATATTTGTCAACGCATACACTGTATCCCACACTGTCCACATGTGTCCTTGGGCAAGGCACTTAACCCCAAATTACCTCCTCCCATCAGGTGCTACCTCACCTGGTAGCTCCTCCCATCAGGTGGTACCTTACATTGTAGCTCCTCCCATCAGGTGCTACCTCACATGGTAGCTCCTCCCATCAGGTGCTACCTCACCTGGTAGCTCCTCCCATCAGGTGCTACCTCACCTGGTAGCTCCTCCCATCAGGTGGTACCTCACCTGGTAGCTCCTCCCATCAGGTGGTACCTCACATGGTAGCTCCTCCCATCAGGTGGTACCTCACCTGGTAGCTCCTCCCATCAGGCTGTGAATGGCTGAATGATGTCATGTGGTGTTGACGAGCTTTGAGTAAGACACGTGTAACAAGTGGACGTCTGAAACCTTGAGTTCTGCAGGTTGGTCACAGCCACAGAACAATATATTTATAAATATATATATATATATATAAATATATATAAATATATATCTATATTTGTTGCTATGCTCTAAATCGATTTATGACTTTTCTTTGTGTTTCAAACATGGCCGCTCAACCCGAGATGAGACTGCAGAGCTTTGTTACCGGAATAATTCACCAGCCGCCCTAAAAACACCAGGACTGTGTGTGTGTGTGTGTGTGTGTGTGAGTGTGTGTGTCTGTGTGTGTGTGAGTGTGTGTGTGAGTGTGTGTCTGTGTGTGTTTGTGTGTGTGTCTGTGTGTGTCTGTGTGTGTGTGTGTGTGTGTGTGTGTGTGTGTGTCTCTGTGTGTGTGTGTGTCTGTGTGTGTGTGTGTGTGTGTCTGTGTGTCTGTGTGTGTGTGTGTGTGTGTGTCTGTGTGTGTGTCTGTGTGTGTGTGTGTGTCTGTGTGTGTCTGTGTGTGTCTGTGTGTGTGTCTCTGTGTGTGTGTGTCTGTGTGTCTGTGTGTGTGTCTGTGTGTGTCTGTGTGTGTCTCTGTGTGTGTGTGTCTGTGTGTGTGTCTGTGTGTGTGTGTGTGTGTGTGTGTGTGTGTGTGTGTGTGTGTGTGTGTGTGTGTGTGTGTGTGTGTGTGTGTGTCTGTGTGTGTGTGTGTGCCACACAGGCAGACAACAGGCTCTGCCGTAACGAGTCCTTCTGGAGGAAGAGGAGCCGATGAAGACAACGAGAAAGAAACACTAGAAACAAAAGGCAAGGAGACGAGGGAGGAATGAGATGGTCGAAGGAGGGAAAGGATGGAGCTGAGGTAAGGAAGGAAGGAGGAGAGAGTGGGAAAGGATACGGTTACATGATGAAGACTACCTATATATACATCCATCTATCTGTCTATCCATTTATCTATACATATACCCATCCATCACTTTTTCCACACACTCACCCATCTACCTACCTATCCATCCATCTACCTACCTATCCATCTATCCTACAGGCTGAGAAGACGGGATCTCGACAGAAAGCGAGATGGAAAGAGAAGAGGAAGACGATGAAGAGGAATGGAGAATAAAGAGGGGATGAAGAGTGAAGAGAGAGTGTGATATTCGATGTTCGGCAGAAGCCTCCCTTGGCCATGTGTTAGAACAGAGATATCTTTAAACTCACTTGAACTCATCGTCTTCGTTAATGAATCCTCCGCCTCGTCTTATCAGCCACGCGGTGCGTTCAGGCACAGCTGTGCTGTGGGGATCCGTGACGCCGAGCTGAGGGAGGAATCCTTCTCACTGTTGTTTCATTGTTTCCAGAGGGAATTCAGAACAAGTCGCCTGCAGGTCGGTGAAGAATCGACACGCTGACCTGACCCCATGGAGCGACCCGCACCGTCCACTCAGGAGCTGATTCAGACGGATATTTAGGATATTAGGACAGATATTTAGACAGATATTTAGACGGATATTTAGACGGATATTTAGTATATTTAGACGTAACCTGAGGCTTTACCTCAGGCTCTAGACAAAGGAAATACTCTAAACCGCTTCTTCCATTATATCCACGTCAAAGAGCCTTCCTCAGTCATTATATACAGTATACATATATAAATATATACATATATATATATATTTATATATGTATAATTTGTATATATATATACATATGAATATATATATATACTATCTTTATTTATTAATATATAAATATATTTTGATGTATATATTTTTATAATTATTTATGTATTTATATATATTTTATATAAATATTTATATGTAGTTATTCATACTATATATATATATACAGTATATATATACATATATATATTTAACTATTTCTTAGGTTACTATGATGAACTTTTCTTTTAGTGTTTCCACGCAGCCTTCAGAGAACCTCATGAAACCAGCAGCAGGGTCTGACACTCCGCTCAGTCCTGGTCCTAGTCCTAGTCCTGGTCCTGGTCCTGGTCCTGGTCCTAGTCCTAGTCCTAGTCCTGGTCTTGGTCTTGGTATTGGTCCTAGTCCTGGTCCTAGTCCTAGTCCTAGTCCTGGTCCTGGTCCTGGTCCTAGTCCCTCTCCAGCAGAAGCGTGGTGTCGGTGCTGGACTCCGGTCCGGTGGAGGAGGGTTGCTGCCGCGGTTTGAAAGTTCCTCAGAGAGACTTCTAAACGAGTTTATAAAAGAACAATACAACCAATACGTCATCGTCTCTTTAAAGTCCAGAACACGGCCCGGTTCACACCGAGGAACCGGGCCGTGTGTTTATAAACCATTAGAGTACTTTATGTGTATATTAGAGTACTTTATGTAGATAATTCAGAATAAACTTGAGAACAAAGACACAATGAAGGACGGTAGAAATACGAATAAATTAAGAATGAATGAAGAATGAATGTAAGACTGATTTAATGCTGATTGTTCCAGGAAACAGATTCAAGCTGAAGAGAAAGAGAGAGAAAAAGAGAGAGAGAGAGGGACAGATGGAGGAAGTGGGTGTGGGGTTGAGGAGATGTTAATGTGATGGAGTATTGTGGGTACACAGGTAGCAGGTGGACAAGTGGATCGGCCTTCGAAGCTAATGGAAGGACCGTGGTGTGTGTATGTGTGTGTGTGTGTGTGTGTGTGTGGTCTCATTAGGGAGGCGGCACTGGGAGCGCTCCTAATCCCAGAGCGCTCCCAGTGCCGCTCGGCTGCGGCGGTGATTCTTCCTCTCTGGGTTTTAATGCTGCGCGTACGGAAACTTTTGATTGTGGTTGCAAACAGAAACACGTCGCCCGGCGCGGCCGGAGCGCCCGAGGGCGAAGGCCGCCGCGCCGCGCCGCCGCCGAGCCGCTAGAGTACTAAAGGTTGAGGATCGGGATCAAAGGACCGGCCTCGACCTCAACGACCGGTTGATATCTGGAGAATGGAGTCCCTTCAACTCCAACCGGGCCTCATGTAAACAATGGTGGGCAGAGGAGTCGCCCCCTGGTGGTCAGGAGAGAGAATGCAGCTTTAACACATGAAGCATAGACTTCTATACAACCAGAGGAGTCGCCCCCTGGTGGTCAGGAGAGAGAATGCAGCTTTAACACATGTTCCTGATTCGATGTGAGGTCAAAGGTCAGGGATGTCTATGTTTACAGATTGTAAATCCCTCAGAGGCTAATTTGTAATTTGTGATTTTGTGCTACACAAAATGAACTGAATATAAATGACTCTTTTCATTTCACGAGGCGGTTTAACGGAGACATGATGTCCTCTTTTTCTCCATCAGACCAGAGAGGGATTCAGTCGTGGGAGGTGCACAGTTCCACGCTAACGCCAGCGGACCCCCTGGAGAGAAGCCTCCAGAACCTTCAATCTCCTCCTCACACGACATTCCAGAGCCGCTCGCAACGCACGCAGCCAACCCTGAGGAAGAAACTCTGAATTCAACTAAATATGGCGAGAGACGAGAGCGCTCGATGACACCCGAGAGCTCCAGAGTAGACCCCCCCCCCCTCCCCACTGCAGCTCAATGACAATTTGCTTTGGCTATGAATTATGCAAATCTCTTACGAGACTCCAATAAATGTGTTTTAAATGAAGCAAAATGATTCTGGAGAATGCCACGAGGACCTCAGGAGCGTACGATGCTGCAGCGATGCCCTCATGAAGAGGACACAGGTTACAGGGCAACTCTTTATCATACCTTTGTCCATAACACTTACACCCACTCGCAGCAGCAGGTCAGGAACCATGGAGAGCAGAGACACTGGAGGCCTTCTGGGAGTCAAACATGAGCCTGAAGAGCCGTGAACCGTCCGGCAGATCATTTAGAAGTGATCGGCTTGACACACTGAGATCATGTGTGCATGTAAATGTGTTGCTAATGCACTGAACAGAACATCGCAGAGAACATAGCAGAGAACATAGCAGGGAACATAGCAGAGAACATAGCAGGGAACATAGCAGAGAACATAGCAGGGAACATAGCAGGGAACATAGCAGAGAACATAGCAGGGAACATAGCAGGGAACATAGCAGAGAACATAGCAGGGAACATAGCAGAGAACATAGCAGGGAACATAGCAGAGAACATAGCAGGGAACATAGCAGAGAACATAGCAGAGAACATAGCAGGGAACATAGCAGAGAACATAGCAGAGAACATAGCAGGGAACATAGCAGAGAACATAGCAGGGAACATAGCAGAGAACATAGCAGGGAACATAGCAGAGAACATAGCAGGGAACATAGCAGAGAACATAGCAGGGAACATAGCAGGGAACATCGCAGAGAACATAGCAGAGAACATCGCAGAGAACATAGCAGAGAACATAGCAGGGAACATAGCAGAGAACATAGCAGAGAACATAGCAGAGAACATAGCAGAGAACATAGCAGAGAACATAGCAGGGAACATAGCAGGGAACATAGCAGGGAACATAGCAGAGAACATAGCAGGGAACATAGCAGAGAACATAGCAGAGAACATAGCAGAGAACATCGCAGAGAACATAGCAGAGAACATAGCAGAGAACATAGCAGAGAACATAGCAGAGAACATAGCAGAGAACATAGCAGGGAACATAGCAGAGAACATAGCAGAGAACATAGCAGAGAACATAGCAGGGAACATAGCAGAGAACATAGCAGAGAACATAGCAGAGAACATAGCAGGGAACATAGCAGAGAACATAGCAGAGAACATAGCAGGGAACATAGCAGAGAACATAGCAGAGAACATAGCAGGGAACATAGCAGAGAACATAGCAGAGAACATAGCAGGGAACATAGCAGAGAACATAGCAGGGAACATAGCAGAGAACATAGCAGAGAACATAGCAGAGAACATAGCAGGGAACATAGCAGGGAACATAGCAGAGAACATAGCAGAGAACATCGCAGGGAACATAGCAGGGAACATAGCAGAGAACATAGCAGGGAACATAGCAGAGAACATAGCAGAGAACATAGCAGAGAACATAGCAGAGAACATAGCAGGGAACATAGCAGAGAACATAGCAGAGAACATAGCAGAGAACATAGCAGAGAACATCGCAGGGAACATAGCAGAGAACATAGCAGGGAACATCGCAGAGAACATAGCAGAGAACATCACAGAGAACATCGCAGAGAACATAGCAGAGAACATAGCAGAGAACATCGCAGAGAACATAGCAGAGAACATAGCAGGGAACATAGCAGAGAACATAGCAGAGAACATAGCAGAGAACATAGCAGAGAACATAGCAGAGAACATCGCAGAGAACATAGCAGGGAACATAGCAGAGAACATAGCAGGGAACATAGCAGAGAACATAGCAGAGAACATAGCAGGGAACATAGCAGAGAACATAGCAGGGAACATAGCAGAGAACATCGCAGAGAACATAGCAGGGAACATAGCAGAGAACATAGCAGAGAACATAGCAGAGAACATAGCAGGGAACATAGCAGAGAACATAGCAGAGAACATAGCAGGGAACATAGCAGAGAACTTAGTAGGTTCTTATTTCAAACGAAAAAAACATTGAAAATCCCCCCAAATTACTGTTCGTTTTTTTGACTCACATTTTGGACGATTGTTATTTATATTATTTGTATTCATATTATTTGTATTATTGTTTGTACTATTATTAATATTATTATTAGTTGTATTACTATTATTAATTGTATTACTATTATTAATATTTTTATTATTATTAATATTTTTATTAATTAAAATTGACATCTTAACCCAGTCTAAGAAATAAAGCTCCCATGCCACTCTGTCAACATCATGGTAAATCTCATGTGAGTGCATACCATCTATTGGCACAATGGACAGTTTTAACATCTCGTCCCTTGTCTTATGATTCTGATTCTTCTTCTTCTTCTTCTTATTATAGATAACGCCCAACAATCTTAAAAAGCAACTTGCTCCACTTCAATGGTTCTGTGATGTGTTATTTATCACATCCTCTGTATGAACATGTAATTATGCTGCATATAATTACCCCGTAAAATATTATTCGCTTGAAAATCAAAAGTCCATTAAATATATTTGTTCACAAATTGAAAAGAAAGGTCATCACGAGCAGTTTGAACATCATTGTGCTCAACCCCACATACTCACCCACTAAAAGCATCTTCAGGTAGCAGCTCTGTGCACTGAGCCTCACCTGTGGAGGCGGAGCCTCGGGGATCCTCAGACTCACTGACACGCGGGCGCTGCATGCATACGCAACATCCATTCTAATGAGATACTCCTGATCAACGCTGCGCGCTGAAAAGAAGAATTTAAATGTATGCAAATCTATTCCGCTACCGGCCGCACGGCAACATGCAGCGAGTGGGCGGCCGGCAGGAAGTCTGCAGCCGGACGGACGGACTTCAGTCTGCCGGGTCTCAGAGTCAACGTTGGTGGGCGGAGCCGAAAAACACGGATGTCGGACAGCTGCGCGCAAGAGTGAGTAGAAATGAAAAGGATGCGCCACACGTCTTAAATTAGCATGAATTAAACAAACGAGGGGCCCAGAGAGGAGGCCGATACGCATCAGGTGACCTGAATGATGCTGTGGGAAAGGTCACGGGGTCATTCGATTCAAAGGGTTCAATAGAAAGCTGTTATCCCCCAGGGGGGTATTTGTATTGTTTAAAATAAATATATTATAAAACAAAAGGAAAGGTCAGTGGGGTCACCAGAAACATGAGGATGTACCCTCTTGGAACCAATTATACAGAATTTAAAGGGGACACATTTAAGGTTCACACTAGTACATTGAAGACCTTGATCTAGGAGACATTGAGGACCCTCATCTAGGAGACATTGAAAAGCTTCATGTAGGAGACATTGAAGAGCTTCATGTAGGAGACATTGAAGGGCTTCATGTAGGAGACATTGGAGGAGACATTGAAGACCTTCATGTAGGAGACATTGAAGAGCTTCATGTAGGAGACATTGAAGGGGACATTGAAGGGCTTCATGTAGGAGACATTGGAGGAGACATTGAAGAGCTTCATGTAGGAGACATTGTAGACCTTTATGTAGGAGACATTGAAGGAGACATTGAAGAGCTTCATGTAGGAGACATTGAAGAGCTTCATGTAGGAGACATTGAAGACCTTCATCTAGGAGACATTGAAGACCTTCATGTAGGAGACATTGAAGAGCTT
>NC_079403.1:25219718-25247218 GCF_029220125.1 Pseudoliparis swirei | reverse complement strand
GGCCCTTAGGGGTTGCGCTGACCAGCTAGCGGGGGTCTTCAACGACATCTTCAACCTCTCCCTCAGCCTGTCTGTACTCCCCACATGCTTCAAACGGACCACCATCGTCCCTGTGCCCAAGATCACCAAGGTCACCTGCTTGAATGACTACCGCCCGGTAGCACTGACCTCTGTGATCATGAAGTGCTTTGAGCGGCTAGTCAAATCATTCATCTGCTCCTTGCTGCCTCCCACCCTGGACCCGATGCAGTTTGCATACCGGTCCAACCGGTCTACAGACGATGCCATAGCCCTGACCATGCACACCGCCCTCACCCACCTGGACAAAGGGAATACATATGTGAGGATGCTGTTCTTTGACTACAGTTCAGCATTCAATACCATCATCCCCTCCAGACTCGTCTCCAAGCTCGTGGACCTGGGACTAAGCACCTCCCGATGCAAATGGGTCTTCGACTTCCTGACGGGGAGGCCACAGGTGGTGAGAATCGGTGACCGCACCTCATCTACAGTCATCACCAACACAGGCACCCCCCAGGGCTGTGTGCTCAGCCCCCTCCTGTTCTCCTTGTTCACACATGACTGTGTAGCTACGCACAGCTCCAACCTCATTGTCAAGTTTGCTGATGACACAACCATTGTGGGCCTCATCACTGGCAATGATGAGTCAGCCTACAGAGAGGAGGTTGCTACCCTGACTACATGGTGTCAGGATAATAGCCTCTCTCTCAACATCAGCAAGACAAAGGAGATGATTGTGGCCTTCAGGAGACGGCAGGTGGAGGAGCACCCCTGCATATCAACGGTTCTGCAGTGGAGATGGTCAGCTGCTTCAGGTTCCTCGGGGTCAACATCAGCAACGACCTCACCTGGTCTGCTCACACAGACAAGGTGGTCAAAGCGGCCCGGAAGCGCCTCTTCTTCCTGAGGAGACTGAAGAAGTTTGGCATGGATTCAGTCATCCTCACCAATTTCTACAGATGCACAATAGAAAGCATCCTGACTGGGTGCATCACAGTGTGGGAGCTGCACAGCCAAGGACCGCAAGGCCCTACGCAGTGTGGTCAGGACTGCGGAGTTCATCATCGGTAGGGAGCTCCCAGCCCTGCAGGACACAGACCACACGATGCCTCAGGAAGACTGGATCCTAAAGGACTGCCATCATCAGCCTTCAGCCTGTTCACCCCGCTGCCTTCTGGAAGGCGGTAACGTAGCATCCGGTCTCGCACACAGAGACTGGAGAACAGTTTCTTCCCGAGAGCCATCAGGCTGCTCAATGGACACTGACACACGATCGACACTTTTGCACTCGACACTTTACACTCGTCACTTTACATACACTGTCACTTTCAGCCTGTACTTACACTACACTTTCTATTGCACTACCTGCTTTCACTACCTGCTACTCCCATTTGTCTGTAGTTTAGTTATGTGTATTATATGTTAGTATTATGTTCAGAGTTCTTGTACAGTGTGTATGTCATGTTATATTATGTTCGGCTATGATAGTTGTTGTGTGGTGCCTTGTTCTAAGAATTTCAGTGCCCAGTCTGACCCTGTGTCATTCTGTGTATCTGACAATAAAAGACTTGACTTGACTTGACTTGATTTAAAGCTACTGTGTAGAACTTTAATGTTGTGTTGATTATGGCGGCCCCTGTGGACACAAGTGGTAGTGTTTCCAAGAACCAGGGTCCTAAAGAAAATCATAAATTGACACATTTTTAAACGTGGAGCTACAAAGTTTCCATGTTCCTCAGAGAAGATGTTTTCTAATGTACGTATTAATATCCGACTATTGATTCACGAACCTCATTTACTGACTTTTACTGAAATAAAGAAATGGTTATTTATGTTATTTCATTCACTCCGACATTTTGAAATCCCTTCTCCTGATATTTTCTCGATAGTTCACCTCTCCCCCCGTTATCCTCACTTGTGTGAGTTTACTCGCCTGACTGTTTTGTGGTTACTCGCTTCATTCGCACTAGACAGCGCCGGAGAGGGGGAGTGGCTTATCACCATGGAAACAGTTAATTTCCGCCATCAACCGCAGAAGAAGTAACCGACTCACCGCCAGACGCTCAGAGCAGCTCCGACCCGGGAGACCAGATTACAGCCGACCGCCATCGACTTCTTCCACTGGCGAAGTTACGTAACCTCCGTGCATCAGCCGCGTAACAAGCGCCATTGTTTTACTTTAAATACTTTGTGTAGAACTACTGACGCCAAAGAAAAGCAGAAAACACCAAATGGATAGTACAAAAAAAATGTTGTAACTCAGATTTTATTTGCTTTTTAAATTTTATTATCGTCCATTGTTTTGGGACGGTGCATCATATTTTGCTTTTCTTCCCCCTCCATAATCTCTTATATTAGTGTTTCTATGAAGGCCTGTGGAGGGGACGAGGTCATCGACTTCTTCTACTGTCGATGTTACGTAACCTCTGTACATCCGTCCGGTAACGGGCGTTAACTACTTTACTACCGACACCAAAGAAAAGCAGAAAAACACCAAATGGATGGTTACAATATTTTTTTGCAACTCAGATTTAATTTTCTTATTGTTGTTGTTTCCTTATCGGCCATTGTTTCAGAAACACGCTCCACCATTGTTTGCTTTTCTTTTCTTCCCCTTCTATGATCTTATATTCGTGTTTCTATGAAGGCCTGTAGTGGCGATGAGGTCATCGACTTCTTCTACCGTCGATGTTACGTAACCTCTGCACATCCGTCCGGTAACAGGCGTTAATTTACGAAACAAACTACTTCGTGCAGAACTACGGACACAAGAAAAAGCAGAAAAACACAAAATGGATGATACAAAATAATGTTGCAACTCAAATTGTATTTGCTTGTTGTTGTTTCATTATCGTCCATTGTTACATTTCCTTTCCTTCCGATGAAGGGGGGGGGGGGGTGAGCACACAGCGGTGCGATATGACCTCACAGTGCACCTGCAGAACACACCAAACGACTCATTTCCCCGAGGTGAGGAGGTGAAGAAGAGGAGACCTGTTGAACTCCTCGTTGCTGAGAGAAGCCGCCATCGTTGTGAGGAGTGTGTGTGTGTGTGTGTGTGTGTGGCAGCAGCAGCTGTGGTGATGGACGCTGGGAGAAGGCAGCAGCTCGGCTTGGGCAACAGCGACATCTCATGGTTCCTCCTCAGCAGCCGCAGCGGAGAGATGATGATCACATTATGCAAATGACCGCTCCGCCTGCACGCCGCTCTGGCGCGGGAGCCGGCGCCCTGGTGGAGCGGCGGTTGTTCCCGCCCTCGAGGCGACTCGGAGGGAGAGCGTGCCGACGCCCCGAGGCAGACACACATCACAGGGTTCCAGGTGTGAAATGAGCCAGCAGGTAGAAGCCGGGTTTGGACGTTCGAGGATCATTTATTCTGCACAGCCGAAACTCAGCTGTAGTCCATCGACGCTTCACAACAACAACAACAGAAGAGCATCCTGGTGGTGCAATGTTTGTATTTGCATTCTGTAAAGAGCAGCAACAGAAAAACCTTTATATATATATATATATATATATATATATATACTAGGGCTGTGAAACGATTAAAAATTTTAATCGGGTTAATCACAGGTTTCTGTGGATTAATCATGATTAATCACATATTACCGATATTCTCGGTATATTTTGTGAGAACATAGAGATTTATGACAAAAGACGGATATATACATTTATACATTCTTCTATACAATGGTGCTGCAACTCAGCAGTTATTTAGCAGTTTTCTTCCATATGGAACATTAATACATCTTCATCCTAAACAGAATGTTTAACCCTCCTGTTACCTTCGGGTCAATTTGACCCCATTCAATGTTTAATGTCGGTGTTCTTTGGGGTCAATTTGACCCCAGGCTGTTTTTCACTGTCAAACATATAAGAAATATCAACTTTTTTATTTATTTAAAGGGCTATTTAGGTAGTCAACAAACAAACATAAAGTACCTCACACTTAAACTTGGGAAGCAATATTAATTCTAATAATTTTCTGGAGGTTTTAATTGCTGGGGTCAAATTGACCCCGAGGGTAAAATATGTTAGTAAATGTAAAGGTAACAGGAGGGTTAAACAGAACATGTTTCTCTTGTTTGTCAACCATTAACTCCACCATGATACAATCTAAAGGCCTCTAGTCTTCCTCTAGCAGCTGCTGAGGCAAACTGACTGTGTGGGTTTTCTTCATGAACTGGGCCGTGATGAAAGGGACGGCGGGGACACCGCTGCAAAGCTGAAACCTCACCGGCCCGCCGGACACGGACAGGTGGACAGATTGACAAGTGACTTTTTTTTTGCTCGGTCCCGATGCGCGCGCACGGAGCTCTGTGGCGCGCCAGACGGAGATCGATAAGTGTTAACGCAACGCGAAGAGACAGAGATGACATGCTGCTGTGGAGATACGATCAACAACAGACGTTTAGTTTAATAAAAGAACAAAGACGTGCTCTAGAGAACATGTCAGGGGGCGGGCCAATCTCTTTAATGTCATGCGATCTACCGACACTACGCCGCGATCGACTGGCAGGTCGCGATCGACGTGTTGAGACCCTGATCTACAGGAAGTAAAAGTCGTAACAAGGTTTCCGGAGGTGAACCTGCGGAAGGATCATTACCGATGAACAGACCGTCTGCATGAGAGCGGACAGAGTTCAGATTGAAGTGGTGGATTGGAAGCTCATTTTGCAAGTGACTTTTTTTCGTCCTGATGTGTGCTCACACGCCGGCATCCGAGCTCTGCGGCGCGCGAGACGGAGATCGGAGTCGTGTTAACGTAGAGACAGAATGACATGCTGCTGGAGAGACGACCAACAACAGACGGATTGGAAGCTCATTCTGCGCATGCGTTAAATGCGTAAAAAAACCAAAACGAAGTTAAACCTGTAATTTAATAAACTGAGTTAACACGTTATTTTTCAGAGCACTAATATATACACATATATGTATATACACACAAACATATACTGTATATATATATATATATAATTATATACGAGAGTCGCCCCCTGGTGGTCAGGAGAGAGAATGCAGCTTTAACACATGAAGCATAGACTTCTATACAACCAGAGGAGTTGTGATCCTTTGCACTGTTTTTAACTAACTTCATCAGCCTCTAAACTGCAGAAGTCGTACAGTCTGGAGGCTTCTTCCCCTCGAGGGCAGGAATTGTATCCTTCTTACATTCTTTCACGTGAATTATTATTTATTATTATTAACTATTATTATTGTAATAATAATTTGAGGCAATGTCCCGGTGCAGAATATCTCCATCGCGGTTATATTTCCTTTGGTTGGAGTCTTGTGGAAAACTAAACAGCCCTTTAGAGTCACTCCTCTGCCAGCTGGAGAATGTAGGGACTTCCGCAAATGCGCGCTCAGCTGCAGTCACGTTTACAGCCCTTTACCGGAAGTGTCACATGTCCCCGCCAAAATAAAATGTATTAATTCGTTTTAAACGACTCACTTGTTGATCATTCATCGGAATCAAATCGGCTTTAAGGGTGAAATATGTGTATGTAAAGACAAATATATGTGTTGCTCTTAATGGTACACAGACTTTCAAAGTAAACAGAGTAAACAATAAAGATACCTGGAGGACGCCAAGTAAAAATAAACCTAAAGAAAAAATAGCAAACATGATGAATAAATGAAATAATGAGAGGGGGACTCTCCTGAATAATCTTTAAATCATAAACTATGTTGTTAAAAAAAAAAATTGTCAACGTCGGTTGAACGAGTCACGATTCCTCCCGGGATGTCAGTGCCGGGCCTTTTATTTGAAAACTGCTCACCGGAAGTATTTATACCGGCTCGCTCCTCGGAGTCTTTTCCAACCGCTGCGAAAGTTTTAGTGGAAGTTTACCGTTTGTTTCTCCTCCAGGTTTCGTCCGATGAGCTGAGTTCAGCTCGCGACCCCCGGCCTGAGCGCGAGATGAGCGGACACACGGTCCCGGTGGACTTCTCGGGACACATGTTGGACCTGGACGAGGACGAAGACCTGGAGGTTTTCAGCAAGGTACAGACAGTTAGAGGCGGACTCCATTGACTGTCTTCCTCTACGTGGATGAGACCCACCGGCTTCCACTTTAACGTTAATTATACTTTTCTTTACGTGTGTCTGGTGTTACTCGTCCGCGGGGAAGTGAGCGGCCATCCCCCGGTCCTTTAAAGAGGAAGGAGTCCACAGGTCCTGGATCAGCTGGTGACCTAAAGAGCCTCGCTCCCCCGCTACTGACTGTCTACTTGATTCAAAACTTTACAAAAAGCCGAATTAAAAGTTAAAAATAAAAAAAGTCCACCTCAATATTTGCCCAAAGGTTCCAGGCTAGTGTTTGCTTGCGGGGTCACGAGGACGCGTTGTGTTGTGACATTTTTACTGTACTTAATGAGTTTTACTACCGGTGCCTGAACGCATCAAAGATCGTCGATGTGGAAGAAGATGCATCACGCGGTGGCGCTCTGGTGAGGAGCGTTGAGTTCATGGTGGTTTCTGAACACGAGCTGCATGCCATGCAGCACACTGACATGCCAGCTGCTGGTTTATTGGTTCATTGACAGTTAAACATGGACCGAGTCATTCGATGATGATAATTCAGTTTGGATATAATTGATCTACTTGTAGATTGTTACTTGTGATATTCTGAAATATGTAAATATGGTGGCTTTAGGTGTGTGTGTGTGTCTGTGTGTGTGTGTGTGTGTCTGTATCTACTTGTGTAAGAGAGGATGGACTCCTCCGCTGTTCATCCACTCCTGTCCCCCCCCCCCCAACCATATTTAACCTCAATCATATACCCCCCCCCCCCCCCCCCCCATACGGAGGTGTGTATGTTGGGATGTGCCCACAGGCCCCAGGTGGCTCCTCAGGTAGCAGTCCAGGTGAACTGGCTGCAGCCTCACAGGCCTCTCCACTGACATGACGTTGTCCTGTCGTCCGTTTCCATGCAATGAAAACACATTTTTGGATGGCGCCCTGAAGCGAGATACTCGAGTGTCTCGATATATTTACTATTTCTTGGACCAGAGCCAAACAAGGACGGTTTAAAAAAAAGTTGTATGTGTTCTTCAATACAGCGTGAAGAAGACGAGTAGCCAGAATAACCTTATAACTACAATTAAGTAGATGCGGGCTTTATAAAATATCCTTATTTTACACAGAAATTAAATCCTCATTAAAAAAAAATCCTTTAAGTAAAATAAAGTGAGTATTTGTAGAATTTCTGTGTACAATAAAGATATTTAACTTTTTAAAATTATATTTGACTCTAAATGATGGTGATTTAGAGTCAGAATCTAGTGGGTATTATAATGTAAACTTGTATTACTCCCACAGTGGGTACATTCTTCTCTGGGCTGCAGTGAAGTAACTGGGGGTTCAGTGCCTTGCTCAAGGACACTTTACATGAACTAGGGGGAGAGCGGGGTTCGAACCGACGACCTAACGGTTACGGGAGTTTCCCAAATTTGTACTTAATGAACTAATAAGTGTAATAATAATAGTTCATTAGCCTGAGGAGCTACGTCTGGTTGCTACACCCTCCAGTCTCTCCTTCCTGTTTCTTCTGTTTCAAGCTTTGTTCCACATTTCATAAATTAGAACGGGCACTCGGTAGAGCGCATACCTTCGCATATCACAAGATTGGGCATTGAATTATCAACATTTTGGCATTAGTTGCATACCAATTGGATACAAATTGACCGCGCTATGGTAAAAAGAAGATGTTGACCTTTTCATGACCTTGACCTTTGACCCAATCAATCCCAAAATCTAATCAAATGTTCCCCGGATAATAACCAATCATCCCACCAAATTGCATGCGATTCGGTTTAATACTTTTTGAGTTATGCGAATAACACGCATACAAATAAATAAATAAATAAATACACGGCGATCAAAACATAACCTTCTGCATTTTCAATGCGAAGGTAATAAATAAAAGTTGTATCAACTCCTGCAGGTCAGAAGGTCTCCGTCTAGTGAACAGGTGCAACGGGTCGGTTTAAAACACGATGTCACACGGGTCGGTGAATTAGCATGCTGAGCGGCTAGCTCCGTTAGCACGCTTTGCTAACGGAGTCCCTCTCATCGGTGCAGGACGTGTCGCTGGCGGACGGCGCTCCCGTGCCCAACTCCCCCAGCTCCATGGCCAACCAGTACGGAGCGGAGGAGGAAGAGGAGGAGGGGGAGGAGCAGCAGCAGGAGGGAGGAGCCGACGAAAAAGACATCTTCATCACCGTGGACAACCCCGAGAGCCACGTCACCGCCATCGAGACCTTCATCATGTACAGGGTGGAGACCAAGGTGAGCCACGGACACCTCCGTCAGGTACAGGGTGGAGACCTCCATCAGGTACAGGGTGGAGACCAAGGTGAGCCACGGACACCTCCGTCAGGTACAGGGTGGAGACCTTCATCATGTACAGGGTGGAGACCAAGGTGAGCCACGGACACCTCCGTCAGGTACAGGGTGGAGACCTTCATCATGTACAGGGTGGAGACCAAGGTGAGCCACGGACACCTCCGTCAGGTACAGGGTGGAGACCTCCATCAGGTACAGGGTGGAGACCAAGGTGAGCCACGGACACCTCCGTCAGGTACAGGGTGGAGACCTTCATCAGGTACAGGGTGGAGACCAAGGTGAGCCACGGACACCTCCGTCAGGTACAGGGTGGAGACCTTCATCATGTACAGGGTGGAGACCAAGGTGAGCCACGGACACCTCCGTCAGGTACAGGGTGGAGACCTCCATCAGGTACAGGGTGGAGACCAAGGTGAGCCACGGACACCTCCGTCAGGTACAGGGTGGAGACCTTCATCAGGTACAGGGTGGAGACCAAGGTGAGCCACGGACACCTCCGTCAGGTACAGGGTGGAGACCTCCATCAGGTACAGGGTGGAGACCAAGGTGAGCCACGGACACCTCCGTCAGGTACAGGGTGGAGACCTTCATCATGTACAGGGTGGAGACCAAGGTGAGCCACGGACACCTCCGTCAGGTACAGGGTGGAGACCTCCGTCAGGTACAGGGTGGAGACCTCCATCAGGTACAGGGTGGAGACCTCCATCAGGTACAGGGTGGAGACCTCCGTCAGGTACAGGGTGGAGACCTCCATCAGGTACAGGGTGGAGACCTCCGTCAGGTACAGGGCGGAGACCTCCGTCAGGTACAGGGTGGAGACCTCCGTCAGGTACAGGGCGGAGACCTCCGTCAGGTACAGGGTGGAGACCTCCGTCAGGTACAGGGTGGACACCTCCGTCAGGTACAGGGTGGACACCTCCGTCAGGTACAGGGTGGAGACCTCCGTCAGGTACAGGGTGGAGACCTCCATCATGTTCTCTCTCTCTCTAGACCACGCGGGGCGAGTTTGACTCCAGTGAGTACGAGGTCCTGCGGCGTTACCAGGACTTTGCGTGGCTCCGTAGTAAACTGGAGGAAGCCCACCCCACCCTCATCGTGCAGGTACGCACCTGCTGCTCCTCACCTGTACACACACACATATACTCACACACCTGTACACACATATACTCACACACCTGTACACACATATACTCACACACCTGCACACACATATACTCACACACCTGTACACACATATACTCACACACCGGTACACACATATACTCACACACCTGTACACACATATACTCACACACCTGTACACACATATACTCACACACCTGTACACACATATACTCACACACCTGCACACACATATACTCACACACCTGTACACACATATACTCACACACCTGCACACACATATACTCACACACCTGTACACATATACTCACACGGTACACATATACTCACACACCTGCACACACATATACTCACACACCTGTACACACATATACTCACACACCTGCACACACACATATACTCACACACCTGCACACACACATATACTCACACACCTGCACACACACATATACTCACACACCTGTACACACACATACTCACACACCTGTACACACATATACTCACACACCTGTACACATATACTCACACACCTGTACACATATACTCACACACCTGCACACACACATATACTCACACACCTGTTCACACATATACTCACACACCTGTACACACATATACTCACACACCGGTACACACATATACTCACACACCTGTACACACATATACTCACACACCTGCACACACATATACTCACACACCTGTACACACATATACTCACACACCTGTACACACATATACTCACACACCTGCACACACACATATACTCACACACCTGTACACACATATACTCACACACCTGTACACACATATACTCACACACCTGTACACACATATACTCACACACCTGTACACACATATACTCACACCTGTACACACATATACTCACACACCTGTACACATATACTCACACCTGTACACATATACTCACACACCTGTACACACATATACTCACACACCTGCACACATATACTCACACACCTGCACACACATATACTCACACACCTGTACACACATATACTCACACACCTGTACACACACATACTCACACACCTGTACACACATATACTCACACACCTGCACACACACATATACTCACACACCTGTACACACATATACTCACACACCTGCACACACACATATACTCACACACCTGTACACACATATACTCACACACCTGCACACACACATACAGGACTGTCTCAGAAAATTAGAATATTGTGATAAAGTTCTTTATTTTCTGTAATGCAATTAAAAAAACAAAAATGTCATGCATTCTGGATTCATTACAAATCAACTGAAATATTGCAAGCCTTTTATTCTTTTAATATTGCTGATTATGGCTTACAGCTTAAGAAAACTCTAAAATCCTATCTCATAAAATTTTAATATTTCCTCAGACCAAGTAAAAAAAAGATTTATAACAGCTGAGTGTTTGTCAAGGCTCAGGAAACCCTTGCAGGTGTTTCGAGTTAATTAGACAATTCAAGTGATTTGTTTAATACCCTACTAGTATACTTTTTCAAGATATTCTAATATTTAGAGATAGGATATTTGAGTTTTCTTAAGCTGTAAGCCATAATCAGCAATAAATCAGAATAAAAGGCTTGCAATATTTCAGTTGATTTGTAATGAATCCAGAATGCATGACATTTTTGTTTTTTTAATTGCATTACAGAAAATAAAGAACTTCATCACAATATTCTAATTTTCTGAGACAGTCCTGTATACTCACACACCTGTACACACATATACTCACACACCTGTACACACACATACTCACACACATATACTCACACACCTGTACACACATATACTCACACACCTGTACACACATATACTCACACACCTGCACACACATATACTCACACACCTGTACACACACACATATACTCACACACCTGTACACACACACATATACTCACACACCTGTACACACATATACTCACACACCTGCACACACACATATACTCACACACCTGTACACACATACTCACACACCTGTACACACATATACTCACACACCTGTACACACATATACTTACACACCTACTCACACACATATACTCACACACCTGTACACACATATACTCACACACCTGTACACACATATACTCACACCTGTACACACATATACTCACACACCTGTACACACATATACTCACACACCTGTACACACATATACTAACACACCGGTACACATATACTCACACACCTGTACACACACATACTCACACACACATATACTCACACACCTGTACACACATATACTCACACACCTGTACACATATACTCACACACCTGTACACACATATACTCACACACCTGTACACATATACTCACACACCTGTACACACATATACTCACACACCTGTACACACATATACTCACACACCTGTACACACATATACTCACACACCTGTACACACATATACTCACACACCTGCACACACACATATACTCACACACCTGCACACACACATATACTCACACACCTGTACACACATATACTCACACACCTGTACACACATATACTCACACACCTGTACACACATATACTCACACACCTGTACACATACTCACACACCTGTACACACATATACTCACACACCTGTACACACATATACTCACACACCTGTACACACATATACTCACACACCTGTACACACATATACTCACACACCTGTACACACATATACTCACACACCTGTACACACATATACTCACACACCTGTACACACATATACTCACACACCTGTACACACATATACTCACACACCTGTACACACATATACTCACACACCTGTACACATATACTCACACACCTGTACACACATATACTCACACACCTGTATACACATATACTCACACACCTGTACACATATACTCACACACCTGTACACACATATACTCACACACCTGTACACACATATACTCACACACCTGTACACACATATACTCACACACCTGTACACACATATACTCACACACCTGTACACACATATACTCACACACCTGTACACACATATACTCACACACCTGGATGATGCATATCATCCATGGTTTCAAGTCCACCTGAGCAGCGAGCGAGAGAGAGAGAGAGAGGCCTCTGTGACAGGTAGACCATGAACCTACCTGTGTCTTTGTCTCCTGTGTCCTTGTCTCCTGTGTCCTTGTCTCCTCGTCTCCTGTGTCCTCAGCCGCTGCCGGAGAAGTTTGTGATGAAGGGCATGGTGGAGCGCTTCAACCAGGACTTCATCGAGAGGAGGAGGAGAGCGCTGGAGCGCTTCCTGAGGAAGACCTCGGAGCACCACGTGCTGACGCACAGCCAGAGCCTCAAGGCCTTCCTCACGGCACAGGTCTCTCTCTCTCTCTCTCTCTCTCTCTCTCTCTCTCTCTCTCTCTCTCTCCCCTCTCTCTCTCTCTCTGTCTCTCTCTCTGTCTCTCTCTCTCTCTCTCTCCCTCTCTCTCTGTCTCTCTCTCTGTCTCTCTCTCCCTCTCTCTCTCTCTCCCCCCCTCTCTCTCTCTCCTCTCTCCTCTCTCTCTCTTTACATCTCTCTCTCTCCCTCCCTCTCGCCCCCTCTCTTTCTCTTTACATCTCCCTCTCCCCCTTCTCTCTCTCTCCCTCTACCCCCCTCTCTCTCTCTTTACATCTCTCTCTCTTTCTCCCTCCCTCTCTCTCTCTCTCTTTACATCTCTCCCTCTCTCTCTCTCTCTTTACACCTCTCTCCCTCTCCCCCCCTCTCTCTCTCTTTACATCTCTCTCTCTCTCTCTCTCTCTCATGTCCTGTGTTGCCTCCTCTTGACTGTTTCCGGGTGTATGTTTTGGGGGCGGAGCCAGGCTAGCTTGCTTCCAGCCTTTATGCTAAGCTAGGCTAACCACAGAGCTAACGGTGTTGTGAATGTGATCTGTTCCATGTCTTTAGATGGTCACAGCCCATCAGTCTGAACCTTTGTGAACTTGCCCCCACCCCCCAGGACCTGCTGCCCCACAAGAAGCAGGGCCCGGGCTTCCTGAGCCGCATGGGGGACACGGTGCGCGCCGCGGCCCACGCGGTGCGGGGCCTGAAGAGCCGGCCGGAGGAGTTCTGCCTGATGCAGGACTACGTGGAGGACTTCAGCAACAAGATCTGCTCCGTGGACAAGGTCACGCAGAGGATCATCAAGGAGCAGAGAGGTAGGGACCAGGACCCCACCGGGGCAACTCGAGAGAACGTTGCCCTGATGTCACCAGGAGGGGCAGCACCCCCCCATAACATCCTCTCATAGTGATGATCTGTATTAGTGTGTTGTTTGTGTTCTTTGTTGTGTGTCCTATCTGAGGTGTCTGGACTAGGTACACACACAAAAATCAATAAATATAATTTTGAATTCTAAAACACAAAATAATAATTATAATTGTTGATAGTTGTTAGAAAAAAATTAGAACAATAAATAACCACAAAAAAATAAGAATCACATTGAATATGATCGTCTGACTTATGTTTTCTGATTATTATTTTTTTAATCCGTAGACTACTGCCTAATAATCTTATTATTATCTAATAGTCTTATTATTATCTAATAGTCTTATTATTGCCATTTCTATGATAATTGCTAATATCCTGTCAGCCTAAATAAGTATATTTTGAAATGTTAAATGTTAAAGAGCCCGGATGTATTTTTAGTTCAGTCAGTGGTGGAACACTGACCCCTAAAATAATATGTGAATGAAACTTCTCACTTTAACACTGAGGCGTCTTTAATGTCTATTTCTATAAGTTATTGTTGAAGCTCCGCCTCCTCTGCTCCTCCCCCAGAGTACCTGGAGGAGCTGAAGCAGTACAGCCCCGCCTACGCCCAGTGGGCGGAGTCAGAGGAGAAGCTGGCGGGGCCCCTGAACGGCGTGGCCGGCTGCGTGGAGCGCTGCAGCACGGAGTCGGACCGGCAGATCCAGCACCTGTCCGAGGTCCTGGTCCCGGCGCTGCACGAGTACGTCCTCTACACCGAGACCCTGAAGGTGAGTCCGCACGCCGCCGTCACGGGGAATACGACCGCACGGCGCCATCATGTAGGATACGGCCGCACGCCGTCGTCACGGGGAATACGACCGGTCGGGCAACCCCCTGACCAGGAGGTCTGGTGGTGGCCCACGTACACCTGAAGGCCTCCAGACGGAGAGTCCAGGACCTGAAGGCCTCGTGAGCCAGCAGAAAAACAGCGAGTCTGAGTCTTCAGGCGATGACGCTCCAAAGAAAACCTGCATATCTTAGGACTCTGGGGGACCAGCAGAGACCAGCAGAGACCGGCAGAGACCAGCGTCAGTGTGTAACGGTTCTCCTTCCTCTCTAGGCCGTGATGAGACGCAGAGACAACATCCAGGCCGAGTTCGAAGCCAAGAACCTGGCGCTGGCTTCCAGGCGCACGGACCAGGAGGCGGTAAGCATCCCTCCCCTCTTCCCAGACAACATTACAAAGTTAGTCTTTATGTTTATAACTTTATATGTTGTAGTGTGTGTGTGTGTGTGTGTGTGTGTGTGTGTGTGTGTGTGTGTGTGTGTGTGTGTGTGTGTGTGTGTGTGTGTGTGTGTGTGTGTGTGTGTGTGTGTGTGTGTGTGTGTGTGTGTGTAGGTGTGTGTGTGTGTGTGTGTGTGTGTGTGTGTGTGTGTGTGTGTGTGTGTGTGTGTGTGTGTGTGTGTGTGTGTGTGTGTGTGTGGCCCATGTTCAGCGTCCGTTGTTATTGAACTCGAGTGAATCGTGGGTCTGAATGTCAGACGGCTCAGCTGAGGAGAGCTCATATGACGGGTACTTCAGGGTCTTCACAGAGTGTGGTTAAACACAATGCTCACGCGTCTATGCACCTAATAGTTAACTAATACTAATAACTCATCATATGAGCTGTTTAATAGGTCCATACACGTTTAGCTGCAGTCCCTGAACGCCTCATCTCATTGGACCAGCCGTCTGCGTAGAGGACGACTAACTAAAGAATAAAAACATTTATCTATTTCATTTAAATGTTTCACTCATGCATATTCATCAGTTCTCACGGTAATTAAACACATTCCACATTATGTTCCCATTAGTGTTGCTGTGTCACTATTTGATCACAACAGGACGCTAACGACCTGACGAAGTCTAGAAAGTCTCCTGTGTTTAAGAAGTACTTGAACACACCACGCTGTATAGAAGTAGAGACGTAAACTCATGTTTACAGTGTTTACTGAGGGAAAGAGAAGTAGTCACTATATAGACTTATATACAACCAGAGGAGCCCCCTGGTGGTCACGAGGGAGAATGCAGCTTTAACACATGAAGCATAGACTTCTATACAACCAGAGGAGTCGCCCCCTGGTAGTCACGAGGGAGAATGCAGCTTTAACACATGAAGCATAGACTTCTATACAACCAGATGAGTCGCCCCCTGGTAGTCACGAGGGAGAATGCAGCTTTAACACATGAAGCATAGACTTCTATACAACCAGAGGAGTCGCCCCCTGGGGGTCAGGAGAGAGAATGTAGCTTTATCACATGAAGCATAGACTTCTATACGACCAGAGGAGTCGCCCCCTGGTGGTCAGGAGAGAGAATGCAGCTTTAATACACTTCCACTTCAGCTTCACTCATCAGAACCAGAGCTACATTTCTTCCTCTCTGAATAACCAACAGGATCTTCTGTTCATTCTGATGATGATGATGATATTTGTGCTACACGGGTCATGTGCGCGTCACACTGTGTTCATCTTGTTGCTTCATGTGTTCCACTGGCAGCTGCAGGAGGAGGTGGACGGTCTGGCGGGCCGCGTGGAGATGGCCAACAACGCCTTGAGGGGCGACTGGACCCGCTGGCGGAGCGGCATGAGAGCTGACCTCAGATCAGCCTTCCTGTCCACCGCCGAGAAGAACGTGGACTACTACGAGCAGGTGAGCTGGAGAGACGACGTCATAGCAAAGGTTACGGATGGAATCACAGTTAAATGAAGCATGGACTTCTATACAACCAGAGGAGCCCCCTGGTGGTCAGGAGAGAGAATGCAGCTTTAACACATGAAGCATAGACTTCTATACAACCAGAGGAGTCACCCCCTGGTGGTCAGGAGAGAGAATGCAGTTTTAACACATGAAGCATAGACTTCTATACAACCAGGAGTCACCCCCTGGTGGTCAGTAGAGAGAATGCAGCTTCAACACATGAATCATAGACTTATATACAACCAGAGTCGCCGCCCCCTGGTGGTTGGTAGAGAGAATGCAGTTTTAACACATGAAGCATGGACTTCTATACAACCAGTTCACATCTGGAGATGAACTCAGCTCATGATGAAAGCTGCTGATGAAGACCATGAGATGGAGTACAAAGTCCCCAGAAGGAACTCGGTGGACTTTGAGCATAAGTTTTGTCAAATTCTGACAGCAAGTTGCTCTATTTAGTTCTCATTTAGATGTAAAGCATCTTTATTCTTGTCCTGGTTGCTCCTCTTCTTCTGGCGGTGCAGACCGGCGCTCTGCCACCAGAGGGCAGCAGCGCGTCACGTTTCCTCCCTCCTGAACACGAGGGTCCAGCTCTTCCCCTGTTGGAGCCGAAGGGACACACGTCAACGTCTCTGTTCTGTCCCTCGAACATTACAAGAGCCCGAGAAAACAAACGAGCGAATACCAGAAGAGAATTAGTTTAAGATCCAGGAGCCAAAAGGCTCCCGGATGAGCGAGGCCACGCCCAGTTCCTGAGCTTTACGTCGTGGATCAGCGCCGCAGAGCAACGAGGCTAATGCTCCCCAGTTGTGTAGCACCGCCACGTCGAAGATTCCAGGAACATTAATTATTTTGTGTGCTGCATGAAAGGCTTCCATTGTTCAGATGGAGAGCAATAATAATGGAACGGATGAATTATTAACTAAAAACTAAACATTTCAAACCTCTTCTGCTCACTCTCAAAACCCAATCTGGAGGCGGTTTAGATCGGATTCCAATAATCCCGATTATAAAATGTCTCGTACGTCTCTTTAAAAGCGACCCGTGGCCGCGGTGTCAATCCCAGAGAGGGGCGTGCAGAGCCGAATGTACGTTAGGCTCCGCCCCCTCTGCGTTCATCTGCCGAGTTCTCCACCGAGAACCCGTCGGCGCCATTGTAGTTTTGACGGGAGGCGTGCTGGAGCTCCGGCGTGGCTCCGTCGCGACTACCTTGATACAGGGGGCCATCCAGAAGTATGAGCAAGACCTATTTATTTATTTCACAACCACGCTTCAAATGAAGGAATCCAGGGGGGCGTCAGACGTCTAATGAAAACGATGCATAACCTGAACCTGATTTAATTCCAGTGACTTATTATTATTATTTGGCTCACACAGTAAACGAGTTGCAATGAATTAAAAATGCATTCAACTCTTTTTATTCCCCCTGGATTCCACGGCGCCGAGCCAGACAATAACTCTGCGATGAGGTCGTTTGTTGTGCAGGTGAGGGCGAGCGGCGCCACGGGCCGGGTGATTTATTAGAGTGGAGCACTGTGGGGGTCTAATAAGACCGCCGGCACCTGGGAGGGTTGGATCTGTCTGGGAGGACTGAGGGGGCGGGATCCAGGACGATGGTAGAGTGAGGTAGGGTGAGGTAGGGTAGGGTGAGGTAGAGTGAGGTAGGGTAGGGTGAGGTAGGGTGAGGTAGAGTGAGGAAGGGTAGGGTGAGGTAGGGTGAGGTAGGGTAGGGTGAGGTAGGGTAGGGTGAGGTAGGGTAGGGTGAGGTAGAGTGAGGTAGGGTAGGGTGAGGTAGAGTGAGGTAGGGTAGGGTGAGGTAGGGTAGGGTGAGGTAGGGTGAGGTAGAGTGAGGTAGGGTAGGGTGAGGTAGGGTGAGGTAGAGTGAGGAAGGGTAGGGTGAGGTAGGGTAGGGTGAGGTAGGGTAGGGTAGGGTGAGGTAGGGTGAGGTAGAGTGAGGAAGGGTAGGGTGAGGTAGGGTGAGGTAGGGTGAGGTAGGGGGTTCCATACCGTCTGGGCGGACTGTAGCGGAGGACTCTGAGGTGAGACCTGATGAAGATGGAGGAAGGCGGGCCGACTCATTTCCTGGTCCTCTCCGGACCGGAGAGCCCATTACGTCGCTTTGCGTACGGCTGTGACGAACCTCCCGAGGACCTCCGTCAGCTACGTGAGGAACAATAACTGCAGGATGCTGGCCCTGAACCCACCATGTGGTCCGATCGCTGTGTGGGCGGAGCCTAATGAGGATGAGTCCGCATGTTGAGCTTCTGTCTACAGGAAGTGGACTCGGGACGACTGGTCCTCACATCCGGGGCTCGTCCTCCAGCTGCAGACTCCTGAGGAGCCGAGTTCCTCTTCTTCTTCTTCTTCTGCCGCCGTAAATAGCCGAGAGGGGCATTGTCAGTGTTGCCACGGTTACCAGGTAGAAACAGGCACACCGCCTCGGAGGGGATATCAATATGAGGAGGTTATTGTGATGTTCCCGTGTGAATAGAATGTGAATATCTGTTTGTTGGACTGGAGTCGTCTCAACAGCTGCTCTGGAAACACAGCAGGACGTTTAGAGGAGGAAGAGACGGAAAACATTCAACATTTACACAAACATGGCAACTTACAGCAAACGGTCACTTGGGATGTGACATGTTGACCTTTCCACCGCCGGCGCTCCTGAACGCATGAACAGTTGTTCAGATGAGGAGGTAATCCTCTCTCCTGACCACCAGGGGGCGATGCCTCTGGTTGTATAGAAGTCTACGCTTCATGTGTTAAAGCTGCATCCTCTCTCCTGACCACCAGGGGGCGATGCCTTGGTTGTATAGAAGTCTACGCTTCATGTGTTAAAGCTGCATTCTCTCTCCTGACCACCAGGGGGCGATGCCTCTGGTTGTATAGAAGTCCGCTTCATGTGTTAAAGCTGCATTCTCTCTCCTGGCCACCAGGGGGCGATGCCTCTGGTAGTATAGAAGTCTATGCCAATTATATTTTCCATTCAAAATCAATGTAATGCACAACCTTTCAGCCGAGTTCTATGACGATGATGACGATGATGATGCTTCTTCCTCTCTCAGTGCCTGGCTGTGTGGGAGTCCTTCCTCCTGTCTCAGAGAGTGGAGCCCAGAGAGCAGCGAGACGGGGAAGACATCCAAATATAGACTGAACCCAAGCCCTCTCTCTCTCTCTCTCTCTCTCTCTCTCTCTCTCTCTCTCTCTCTCTCTCTCTCTCTGGCCAAAGAAGTAGATCCCAGCCCACCGTTCCAGTGATGATCTCTCGTCTCTCAAGCCGACCCAGATCTCCCCTGTGAGGTGTTTACAGTCCACTGTGTGCCAAAAGAAGAAGAAGAAGCTCTTCTTCGTTATGCTTTATCTTTGTAGAAACAGGATGTGTGTGGATGACTCATGTTGTCAATATTTCCCTCGTGTTTCGGGCGTGCTGCGTCCAAAAAGCCAAACTAATAATAATATTAATAATCCCAGAATGCACCAGGGCTCCACTGGTTGGTGGTAACGTCTCATTCCGTTACTTGTTTGTTTAAATCATTTTCTGGACAAACAAATGCACATTAAACCCAAATGTGTGATGAACTTCACCACTGTTGGCTTGTTGTTTGTTTGCAGGCGTCATTGTGTACTATATGCTTTATTTTTAATTTTTAAATGCATTATAATAATTAGTGTAAATAATAATGTGATTATGGGTTTTAAAAACGTTGATATAATTCTCGAGGCTTCATATCGTGGTGCAAACGGCTGATGTGAGCACACACTGACGCTAAGCTAACCCGCTACCCAGCATGCACCTGGCTCCATCGAGGGGTTTTAGACAGGACTGGAGGGACCAGAGGAGGCGGAGCCTGTCGCCAGTGACGCTCGATGGTCGTTTCACTGAAGTGATTTAGTGTGATTAAATATAATCTATAACATTAAGTTTATGAACTTACATTTATATTTAATTGAATATTTATTAAATAACGATTTTTAAAGGATACTAATTTTAAATATATATATTTTTAACTCACGTGTAGTACCTTCACGTACCCCCAGGGGTCCCCATCCCTCATGTTGAGAACCACTCTGACTCTTCTGATTGTTTATGGATCTCTTTATTCTACTTCATAACATAAGTCTGAACCTCCTGGAGGATTCAGAAGAGGACTCGTTTCAGTTCAGAGGAAATAAAGACAAACATCAAGAGATGTTCAGTTTTATCCCTCAGACAAAATCTATTTTAACTCAAAATGATTTTATTATGTTCAAAATGTTTTAAAAAGAGTCGAAAAGAACTTTGTGTGTGTGTGTATCTGTATGTGTTTGTGTGCGTATGTGTGTGTGAGTCCCCTATATGTGATATTCCACACACTCTAATATTTGAGGATAGTGGAATACAACAGAAACATCCAAAAACAACAATAATGAACATAATTAAACGTTATAATAATAATAAATAATAAGACTTTATGATTATCTCCACTGCGGCGGCTTGTTTTTTCTACTTGTGTGAAATAAAACATAAAACTACAAAAGTGAAGACGCACATAACCAGAACCCTGAACATGTTAAAGGAGACTCTGGAGTCACACACACACACACACACACACACACACACACACACACACACACACTGCAGGTGGAGAGAGATCCATTCAAATGATCTCATTGGCTGCAGCGTTGAATATTATCATATTATGTAAGACATGCCGAACGGGATGGAGGCAGCACTGAAACACACACACACACAGACACACACACACACACTTTTACATCTATAAATATATATATATACATATATTTTTTAATATGTATTTTATATATGTATATATATATATATTCATATATTTATACATAGATTTTTTATATGTATTTTATATATTTATATATGTATATATTTATATATATATATTTAAATATATATTTATGTCTATATATTTTTATATATACATAAATATATGCATATATTTATATATATACGTACTTTTGCTCTCATTGATGTCTCCCCGTCTCTTTCAGGTGCATTGCTCTGCTGTAGCGTCGGTACAGTGACCATCGGTAAGAACCTCAAACTGACCCACATCCCCCCCCCCCCCCCCCGGCCTCACCTTCCAGGGCTCCAGCTGGGACCAATCACCACCTGCTCCCCAATTCTAACTACATGTGCAGTAGTTATCAAGTCTTTCTTCTCTGAACCATTCCACAGAACCAGGAGTTCCCAGTGTGTCTGCTCGGCGTTGTCATGACGGCCTCAGGGTCCTGGTTAGGAGGCTGGAGGCTCTTCTGTGGGGAAGTGAATTTACTTAATTCCTTCGGTTGTCCCCAACTGAGTGGATGGAATGTAATCATACTTCATACTTCATACATCATACTTCATACATCATACATCTTACTTCATACTTTATACTTCATACTTCATACTTTATACTTCATACTTCATACATCTTACTTCATACTTCATACATCATACATCATACATCTTACTTCATACTTTATACTTCATACTTCATACTTTATACTTCATACATCTTACTTCATACATTATACTTCATACATCATACTTCATACATCTTACTTCATACATCATACATCTTACTTCATACTTCATACATCTTACTTCATACTTCATACATGTCTTTAGAGGAATGAGTCCAGTTCTGCAGCTCAATGTGAAATCCTTCATTGTTTAGTTTTTTATTCAAAGGCTGTAAATTGATTTTTTCTACAGTGTAAAAGGTCACAATTTGAACTCAAGTTGAAAAGAAAGAACATTTTGAAAAGAAACGTGAATAATATAAAAATCATTGTAATAGAGGAGCAACGACATCCATACAGTTTGTTCCACTGAGCAAAGAAATCACACCGAAAAGATCAAAACGACACGTTCAGGAAATAAAGGAGTGTTGCAGAAATATCAACATAACACTATTCATAAAGTATAAAACCTGTATTTCTGAACAATAACATGAAATATACCTCATTTGAGTTAAAATGACATTAAGAAGCAAAAGCAGCTACTGGACGTTTATGGAGAACACTCACACAGTGCACAGTCATAAGAAAATAGACACAAATCAGAATATAGAATATGACCAACAGGATGTATGTATTGTTCATTATATATAGGTCATTATAGCTGTTTTCTTTTATATAGCAGAAACCTTTTGAGTCCTGAATATTCTGCTTGTTTGTTTCCATGAGCGATGAGTCACAGCTTGATTTAAAGTGCTGCTGTCTGGGGTCCTTATTATATTATTATTACTATTATCATTATAATTATTATTATATAAGTGCTTCAGTGGTTGTTACAAAAATAGACATTTGAAGGGGCAACAGCATCACAACCTCCACTGCGTTCCTGTCTCCTGGTGGAAATGAAGCCGGAAGAAGAACGATGCAGATATACATATATATATATAGTTATTTATATAAATAAATAGGCATATTTATATATATAAATATATACATATATATATGTATTTATAAACATATCTATATATATATACATATATAAATATATACATATATAAAGATATAAAATATATGTATAAATATATGAATATAGATATATATTTATATATATACATATATAAATATATAAAATACATATTAAAAAAAATTTATATATATATATATAGTAATTGATGATTGAATGTACCGAAGAAGTGGACCAGATTGCATTAAAATGATGAAAGAAAGAGTGCAACAACAAGCCTTCTGTGTCCTGATTGGCTGTGAGCTGTGACACACACACCAGCAGTGTGACCGGCCCAGGTGACCCCTGTCCAGCGTGTCTCTGCATCCCTTTGATAGCATGTGACTCATAAATGCATTCAATAATGTGCGTCCGCATGACCTCGGGACTGTTTTGCTTTCACGCGAATCACCGACGGCGACCGGCTTCAGTGTGACAGTCGGTTGCAGTGCGTTGTGTTACGAGACCTGCGACCTCTGACCTCTGACCTGTGAGTAACAACAGGAAGGAGGCGGGAACAAGCAGGAGGGAGCGGTGATTGTCTGATGCGGCTTTTGATTGGAGGAGTTGACTGTATACTGCACACACACACACACACACACACACACACACACACACACACACACACACACACACACACACACACACACTTTCTACTTTGACCTGAGCCCATATTTATCAAAGCTTTCCGTTGTACACATGTGACCCTTCCTTAGTCCCGCCCCTCTCGCTCAGGGGCTCCAATGACAGTCGTCCTGCCCTCCTTCATGTCTATCATTGATGACATCGACCGCGGAGGGGTCAGAGGTCAGAGGTCACGACCCCTAAACCCTCCAGAATGTTGTCGTAGCGGTGAAGCAGCCATATGAACAGTTCGAGAGCATCTATGAATGAAAAGCTGATGGCGGATCAATATATATATATATACATATATATATATATATATATATATTTGCAACCCACAGTAAACGATGCTCATTAATCAGCCTGAGTGCACTTCAAAGATTGGACCCGGACAAATGTGCAAACCACCACTTCCTGTTTGCTGGGATGGATTCCTGAGATGACGCGTTAACGCTGCGTGGACAGAAACACGGAGGGTCTGGTGATTTGTGGAATGAAGTCAGATTGTTGTGAGGCCACTCATGACTTCAGCCCAGTGGAGCGATGATGTCACACCACAGACACGGCGGGCGCCACCGGCGTCAGACCGCCGTTACATAACCGTGACGCGGGAACATCATGAGTTTCTTTTTTAAACATTTATTCTGTGTTGTTCTGACTCGTTGAATAAAGACGCTGGGTTCAGGCTCCTCCCCCGAATGCTTTTCATCTCGCCGTCATGTTATTTTAACGTTTGTTGAAGTTATATATTTGTCGGCCGTTTATTGTAAACATTGAAACGCGAGTTGCCTGCGTGCTCGATTTACCACGTCTATATTTATAAGATGTGTAAGATTTATTTAAACATTTCGCTCGTCATCCTCGTCATTTTATGAAAGCAAAAAGCTTCAATAAATTGTTAATAAACTGTCAATAAACTGCCAATAAACTGTCAATTAACTGCCAATAAACTGCCAATATACTGTCAATAAACTGCCAATAGACTGTCAATATACTGTCAATAAACTGCCAAATTAATTATTAATAAACTGTCAATAAACTGTCAATAAACTATCAATAAACTGTCAATAAATGGTCAATAAACTGTCAATAAATGGTCAATAAATGGTCAATAAACTGTCAATAAACTGTCAATAAATTGTCAATAAACTGTCAATAAACTGTCAGTAACTGTCAATAAACTGTCAATAAACTGTCAATAAATGGTCAATAAACTGTCAATAAATGGTCAATAAACTGTCAATAAACTGTCAGTAACTGTCTCCATGTTGTCTAGACGACCTCCTGGTCCTGAGTTACACCTGTTGCTTCAGCCTGGAGGAGCTCTCTTTATTTTAGGGTATTTTAAGTGAAATGACATTTACTAGATGGCTCTAATGATTATGCATGTGAGTGTTTAGTTTTATCTTTCATTTGAGTTCACATTAATCCGTTTGATGAATATGGGCCCAGCAGTCAATGTCCGACTCTGAAGGTCACGAAGGTCAAGTGAAGACAGAACAACACCTTCTCAGTTGGGTCTTAGACTTAACGACGAACGGCCATCTTCATGGAACGGAGGCTGTTTTTTCTTCTTCTAATAACCACACCATGACCTTTGACCTCGGGGCAGAGTCCAGTTCTTCACTGGTTCCTCCGGTGTCCCACAATGTCCAACCAGTCCGCGGCGGCGCTTCGTTTGAGAGGCCGGAGTCCAGAAGAAGTGCATAGATGGAGGAAGCGCGTCGGGGTCACCGGCTCGTCTCTTCTGTTTCCCTTAAATATATACGAGAAGCTGCACAACGGAGGCCCGGATGAAGAGACAGAAGAACTACAGACACACGGGGGGGGGTGCTCCGGTTAGCTGGACTGGACGGTGAAGAGCGTGGACGTCCAGTGGGTCTGCCACACGGCCGACTCCACGTCATGTGACCTCAGCGAAGGCGATGTGATTCTGAAGGGAGGAAACACAACAGGATGAGGATCATCTGGAGGCGACGAGGCGCTCGGCACACGTTGTTTGGACTAAACTCCTCAAAAGTGATTCCAGGTCGGCTCCGTAGGAACAGAAGCCAAACGAGGACATTCAGCCACAGGTGAGGAGAATATCCAAAGAACAGGATCGGTGAAGGTCAAAATAGAAAAGCAGAAAGAAAGATGTTCTGGATCTGAGACGGTTTAAAGGAAACTTCTGGTATATTAACCTCTCCTCTCTCCTTATGGACGTCTAGGATACACTGAGCTCCTCTCTCCTTATGGACGTCTAGGATACACTGAGCTCCTCTCTCCTCTCCTCTCTCCTTATGGACGTTTAGGATACACTGAGCTCCTCTCTCCTCTCTCCTTATGGACGCTTTGGATACACTGAGCTCCTCTCTCCTCTCCTCTCTCCTTATGGACGTTTAGGATACACTGAGCTCCTCTCTCCTCTCCTCTCTCCTTATGGACGCTTAGGATACACTGAGCTCCTCTCTCCTCTCTCCTTTTGGACGTTTAGGATACACTGAGCTCCTCTCTCCTCTCCTCTCTCCTTATGGACACTTAGGATACACTGAGCTCCTCTCCTCTCTCCTTATGGACGTCTAGGATACACTGAGCTCCTCTCTCCTTATGGACATTTAGGATACACTGAGCTCCTCTCCTCTCTCCTCGCTCCTTATGGACGTCTAGGATACACTGAGCTCCTCTCTCCTCTCCTCTCTCCTTATGGACGTTTAGGATACACTGAGCTCCTCTCTCCTCTCCTCTCTCCTTATGGACGCTTAGGATACACTGAGCTCCTCTCCTCTCCTCTCTCCTTATGGACGTTTAGGATACACTGAGCACCTCTCTCCTCTCCTCTCTCCTTATGGACGTTTAGGATACACTGAGCTCCTCTCTCCTCTCTCCTTATGGACGTTTAGGATACACTGAGCTCCTCTCTCCTCTCTCCTTATGGACGTTTAGGATACACTGAGCACCTCTCCTCTCCTCTCTCCTTATGGACGTTTAGGATACACTGAGCTCCTCTCTCCTCTCTCCTTATGGACGTTTAGGATACACTGAGCACCTCTCTCCTCTCCTCTCTCCTTATGGACGTTTAGGATACACTGAGCTCCTCTCTCCTCTCTCCTTATGGACGTTTAGGATACACTGAGCTCCTCTCTCCTCTCTCCTTATGGACGTTTAGGATACACTGAGCACCTCTCTCCTCTCCTCTCTCCTTATGGACGTTTAGGATACACTGAGCTCCTCTCCTCTCTCCTTATGGATGAATGTTCACCTCTCCATCACACATTATAACTCTGCTTCCTCCCAGAGCCTTGGTGACTCCTCGTCTCTTAGGGTCCACTGGACCCGCTGGTCTGATGTCTCCTCTTAGTTTCCCCGTCTCATGGCCGCCTCATAAGATCTGCCTCCTGTTGCAGATTCCTGTCTTCTTCACACCAGTGGAACGTCCTTGTTGATCAGATATGACGGTGGACCATGAGTATCAGACCGTGTAAAGCAGCCATGACGCCCTTCCCTACTTAAAATCTGGTAAAAAGCCTTAACTCACACCCTGATTGAGAACGTTTCGAGGCTGTTTAATTAATCAGCTCAAATTTCCACGAAGCAGATTTGGTGCAAAATCTGATAAAATCATTGAATGCCGTTTCTTTATTCATCTTTCTGTGAAATCACGTTTTTAAATGATTGTCCGTGGCGTCGTCCGGCTGGATTCTGCATTTCCTTCCACCAAAGAAGAAGAAAAAGCGTGGGATTAATTTTCTGTCGTGACATTTTGTTCACTGGGGCTCGTTTGGCTTCCGGCGTCTTTACGCCGAGCTATTTTTAGAGCCGTCGATTCTCCACCCCGAGCCCGTCGTGGAGCCGAGGTGAGAGCGTGGAGGAATTTCTGTTCTTTACAAGCGACTGAGCGCCGGCTCTCGGCAGGGAGTCTGAGCGCTGGAGGATCAGAGAGCAGTCGCCTGTTCTCTATGTTTAGATGCGTTTCGTCGGAGAGGAAGACAGGAGACA
>NC_079403.1:25162218-25214718 GCF_029220125.1 Pseudoliparis swirei | reverse complement strand
AATAAACAAAGAGCTGCGGCTCCAGAAGGTTCCGTGGAGGCGGAGCTCGACCTTTAGTCTAAACGAGATGAACATCTCACATGAGGTCACATGACTTCAGGTATTTATATATATATATATATATATATATAAAAATCAATAACATCCACATGATTTCAGTTTGACTTTCAGAACTCTGGAGAAGTTTCTGCTCCTGTTTTCTTGAAGGAGAGACGCCGGCTGACGGAGGAGAGTCATCACGCGTTCACTCGCTCCTCTCTTTACTACGGCAGGAGAGAAACGCATGAAGCAGATGGAGAATAAGAGAGAGAAGAGAGGGATGACAGGAGAGAAGGTGGAGGATGGGAGAGAGAGAGAGAGAGGAGAAGGACAGAAGAGAGGAGAGGAGAGAAGGAAATAAGGTGGTGGAGGAGAGAGGAGAAGGACAGAGGAGAGGAGAGGAGGAAAGAAGGTGGAGGATGGGAGATAGAGAGAGAGAGGAGAAGGACAGAAGAGAGGAGGAAAGGAGGTGGAGGATAAGGGTGAGAGAGAGGACAGAGGAGAGGTGAATGAAAGAAGGTGGAGGAGGAGAGAGAGAAAGAGAGGAGCAGGACAGAGGAGAGGAGAGACGGAAATAAGGTGGAGGAGGAGAGAGGAGAAGGACAGAGGAGAGGAGAGGAGAGAAGGAAATAAGGTGGTGGAGGAGAGAGGAGAAGTACAGAGGAGAGGAGAGGAGAGAAGAAGGTGGAGGAGGAGAGAGAGAGAGAGGAGCAGGACAGAGGAGAGGAGAGGAGAGAAGGAAATAAGGTGGTGGAGGAGAGAGGAGAAGGACAGAGGAGAGGAGAGGAGGAAAGAAGGTGGAGGAGGAGAGAGAGAGAAAGAGAGGAGCAGGACAGAGGAGAGGAGAGAAGGAAATAAGGTGGAGGAGGAGAGAGGAGAAGGACACAGGAGAGGAGGAAAGGAGGTGGAGGAGGAGAGAGGATACATGACATTATGCTCTACTCCATATTAATAAACTGCTTTTCAACCAGAAATGCATTGTGGGTAAAACGCCTGCAGCACCTCCAACTGGCCTCAGAGGAGCTGAATAATGCACCAACGTCACATGATGCACACAGAGAGCCATGTTTAAGAGTCTGACACACACACACACACACACACACACAGTCCACTGGTGGTCATGAGTGTGTGTGTGTGTGTGTGTGTGTGTGTCCGGGTCAAGGATCTTTCTCCCTGTGAGCCTCGCGTGTCACACGCCATCAGTTTCATACTCCGATGCACCGGGAGAAGAAAACGCCGACTTGACCTCCATAAAACCTCTCGCTGCAAGGCCTCCCCCCGGTGGAACGGAGCGGTACTTCATGCACTTCAGCACTGAGACTATCTGGTGCGTTTTGTAGCGTTGCTCTTCATGTTGTGAATGTATTTGCAGACGTGTGGAGCCATCATGTTATATAAGCAACCTTCATTGGAATCAATGGGAATCCTCTCGTTATCTAGTCCTCCTCCTCCTCCTCCTCCTCCTCCTCCCACACATTCAACACAGGGGTGGTCTGGTCTTCCCTTGTTGAAGAGGAAGACACATCACCGGCTTTGTTTTGAGCCTCGTCCAGGCTGTAGCATCCAGCTAGATAGCCTCATTAATGTTCATATTGTGGGAGAATGTTTTGGGGAATGTTTTGGACCGAATGATTCGTACATTCTAGCTAAAAATAACCCAAAACACACGTTAGATCTGTGATTAGAACGTTGAACGAGGTGATTACTGCCTCATGTGGATAAATCCTCTCTGGACGTCTGTGTTCGGCCCCGCTTCGCCGTAAAGACGAGACAACGACAGCTTGATCGTCTCCTCAGAGCTGTGTGTGTGTGTGTGTGTGTGTGTGTGCAAACTGCATGTTCGTCCTCACCTCCGAGCTGCACGCAGACAACGGCCTTCGCTAACTGACCGAGATAACGGAGACAATCTGCTCCGACGGCCCAAAGCCGCGCTGCCGTTGCCCATGGGCACTGAGGCAGGCGCTCTGACTCTCATCAGAGGCGTCCTGGAGGGGATGAGTGCACGGCGAGGCCAGAGCGCCGTCACATGTCGTCACGGACATGTGGGAATTCATGTCTTTTTATTGTTATCATATCATTATCATATATCTACTGGTATACCCATGGGGGGGAGGCACTCCAGGGGGTACGTGAGGTTTGTAAAAACTATTTAAAATTAACTTAATATACAATATAAGTTCATGTTTATAGACTGACTTGTTTATATTCTATATTAAGTCAGATGCTGATGGCACAGGCTGTGTATTGTATCTTTTTTCTATTCAACCAGAGGAGTTGCCCCCTGGTGGTCAGGAGAGAGAATGCAGCTTTAACACATGAAGCGTAGACTTCTATACAACCAGAGGAGTCACCCCCTGGTGGTCAGGAGAGAGAATGCAGCTTTAACACTTGAAGCATCGACTTCTATACAACCAGAGGAGTCGCCCCCTGGTGGTCAGGAGAGAGAATGCAGGTTTCAGAGACTTCAACACTGAGGAGGGAGTGACTCACGGCCAGGTAGAGGGCGGCGTAGAGGCTGAGCGCCGCCTCCTTGGAGGGGAAGGTCTTGCGGGCGTGCAGGATGTCGTCCGGGTTCCCCGTGCACGCCTCCTGGTGGCTGATGTAGCGCAGCGCATGCTGGCAGCCCAGCGCCGTGTAGTTGGGCTTACACACCGTCAGGAAGTAGGGCGCCAGGTTCCCCGTCACCACCTGGCCCGCGTTCACGAAGATGTCCACGGTGAAGAGGCCGAAGGTGAAGACTCCTGGGAGGAAGAGGAGAAGAAGAAGATGAAAAAACATGGACGACGGGAAATCAACAATCATTCCACCGATTTCTCTCTTCGGTGTGAACGATTCACTTCCAACACACACACACACACACACATGCACACACACACACACACACACTCCCCCCCCCCACACACACAGCCAGGCTTCACGTCTCAGTGGTTTAAGGCTGTAACAGGAGTAATGGCTTCCCTCCTAGGAGAGCCGGCCCTCTGTCACCCGACATGACCAAACAGGCGCTAAGTCAGACATCTCTCTCTCACACACACACACACACACACACACACACACACACACACACACACTATCCTAATCAGTGTCGAGTGTTCATGCCGCTGTAAACTAATTCAAGCCGAGCGTCTTTAGCTGCGAGACGCTCGTGTAAACGGGCGGTGAGGCGTTCACGACCTCTTCGTCTCCTTCTCGGTCGTAAAGGTCACCCCCCCCCCCCCCCCCCCGGGAGGAGCGGCGCTGACAGGTCCATTTCCCTAACAAGCATCAAACGGGTTTGGAGCGACCGCGAGCGTGGGCCGCGCCGCTCGCCCTGTGAGGATGTGCTGATTAGAGCATGAAGATAATCTAGTTTGCTTTAAACGGCAGCGTGCTTGTTGGATGCATTTCATTGTGTGTGTGTGCGTGTGTGTGTGTGTGTGTGTGTGTGAGCAGGGTTGAAGCACTGCGCCTCTTCTCTGATCCGGTGCCAGCGTCTCCACACAGCGCTGCAGTGTGATGATGCACAGCCCGGTCGGTCTGGAAGTTATCACAGTATCTCATCACACACAGACACACACACACACACACACACACACACACACACACACACACACACACACACACACACACACACACACACACACACACACACACACACACACACACACACACACACACACACAGCTGAAGATGAGTCTGGAAATGTATTCATTTATTCTATTTATTTTATTCATTCATTTATTTTATTCAATTTATTTATTATTAATATTTCATTTATGTATTATTATTATTAATATTTTAATTTAATTTATCTAATTTATATATATATATATTATTATGCTACTGCAAACACAAAAGTGATGATTGTAATGTGTGAGCTCAAATCCTTCGCTCTGCCTCCTGCTCGTCTTTTCTACTTCCAGCTGCCTGGGGGGGGGGGGGGGGGGGCTGTAGTTCAGTTTAACTTCAGCTTCATGACGTTTTCATCTTCACGGCCAGACGCTGCATTCATGGGTTTGTTCGTCATTGCCCGTGTTAATGAGAACGGTTCTAGTAAGCGTGAGTTCCTCTGCATCACTGAACTGACTTTGCATTAGCGGGTTGGTTTACGGTCCGACTCCGTTCAGCGCTTTTACACTTTACCGGTTAACAGCTAAATAGTTCTGAAACAAAACAAAAGAATCAGAAGCACTTTGGTAGAAGATAAGAAAACCAAGGGGAACCGGCTCGTGGATCCCATGAAGGCGTCAGATGCCTTTCTGACAATGGCATTTAGCACTATGAGGTTTGTAAAGTCTTTACTGCAAATGACATTCTCACAGCAAGAGATGAGCTCTAAAGAAGCAAACAGCAGGATCCCAATTAAACCCGTGAGCCGCCTCAGCCCATCAATCCTCCGCTGGGAAGGGGAGGCGCCGCGGTGCGAGTCGACCAGCTTGAGGAAGTACATGACCTCCTCCGGGGCTAACATCTAACGCCCCCTGATCCCCCCGACAACACATCCCTCCACCTATAAGTCCACCCAACTCAGGAGGCCTCTGGGGCGCTAGGGTTCGGCAGGGCGGGGATGCCAAATGGCTCAACGCAGCGCGGCCGAGCCCCTGCAGGATTCATCGGTTTGCGCTCAGTCTGCCAACAAGCCTGCCAAACGTAGCTCTCAATAGCGATGGATCAAGCGCACCAGAAAAACACGTGCTGTTAATGGGACGTCCAGATTGTGTTTGCTAAGCGGCGCCTTGTGAAACGCTCGCGGCCGGTCCGAACGCTGCGCTAACGAGGCTCCGACAGCTCGCCGCGACCCCGTTAGCTGGTACAGCGGAGCGCGCGCAGCAGCTATTAGGCCGTGTGCTTCGAGCCCTGAGCGTCGACTTACAGGGCAGAGCGCTACGACGAGACCATCGGCCACATCTCTCCGACGGGGAGACGTCCGCGGTCTTCAGCGTCCTCCTCTCAAAATACCTCTGGAGAACATGACAAGTTCATTCGATGTCGTTGTCGTCGACACTGAACTCCCTCGTGTCGTCGCTCTGATCACGAAGAACCACGAGCAGACGAACCATCGGACGGATTACACACCTACCGATTGTTTGTCTATGTTCTCTAAACTATTTTACTTTGACATGTTAGATAGATAGATAGATAGATATATACTTTATTAATCCCCAAGGGGAAATTTGTCGTGACAGTAGCAGCAACACACAAGAATAAAAACAAAACACAAAATATAAGAAACAGGGATGAAAGATATAGAAGTATACAAGTAAAATAAAGTAAAATACAAAACAAAATATATATGTAAATATACAACACACATGCATACACAACAACACTGACAAATCAAATACAAAAAATATTAAATATAGACAGAGTGCAAAAAGCAAAGTGTGTGTATGAGTGCAGAGCAAATGAAATGTGTGTGTATGTGTGTAGTGCAAACAAATGAGATGTGTGAAGTGCAGATCAACATAGTGTAAGTATTCAGTTATTGTTGTAGTTATTGCACTATGATCTGGCAAGAGGTGATCTGTTATAGAGCCTCATAGCCGCCGGCAGGAATGTTCTCCTGTATCTGTCCTTGTGGCAGCGGAGCGTGAGGAGACGTCTGGAGAAAGTCCTCCTCTGTCCCTGTAGGAGGTGGTGGAGAGGGTGGTCCGGGTGGTCTGGGTGGTCCGGGTGGTCCGGGTTGTCCAATATGGACAGCAGTTTCTTCAACGTCCTCCTCTCCACCACCTGTTCCAGGTGCTCCAGCTGGCAGCCGATGATGGAGCCAGCCTTCCTCACCAGTCTGTTAGACGGCTGGTGTCACCGGCTCCGATGCTGCTCCCCCAGCAGACAATGGCAAAGTGCAGCACACTGGCCACAACCGACTGGTAGAATAACTCCAGCATCTTGCTGCACACGTTGAAGGATCAAGCTTCCTCAGGAAAAGAGTCGACTCCTCCTTCTTGTACACAGCGTTGATGTTGGCCTTCCAGTTCAGTCGATGGAGATGCCCGGTACTGGTCCTCTCCTCCAGGTACTGGTCCTCCTCCACCAGGTACTGGTCCTCCTCCACCATGTCCACGTCCACTCCCAGGACACTCAGAGGGGGAGGAGCTCTTCCTCCTGAAGTCCACCACCATCTCTCTGGTCTTGGCCACGTTCAGCCGCAGGTGGTTCTCATGCGCCCACTTTACAAAGTCACTCACCACTGCCCTGTACTCCTCCTCCCGTCCATCCCTAATACACCCGACCACTGCAGAGTCATCAGAGTACTTCTGCAGATGGCATGACTCCGTGTTGTACTGGAAGTCACTGGTGTACAGGGTGAAGAGGAAGGGAGACAGAACAGTTCCCTGTGGGGCTCCAACATCACTGACCACCGTTCCAGACAGCACACGCCCCATTCTGACAAACTGTGGTCTGCCTGTGAGGTAGTCAGTGATCCAGGAGATGGTGGACGCGTCCACACCGGCCACCGCAGCTTCTCACTCAGCAGCAGTGGCTGGATGGTGTTAAATGCACTGGAGAAGTCAAAGAAAGTGACTCTCACAGAGACACCGGTTCCATCCAGGTGCCACTGAGCTCGTTGCAGCAGGTAGATGATGGCGTCGTCCACTCCCACATGAGGCCGGTAAGCAAATTGCAGAGGGTCCAGCGACGATTTCACCTGCGGCCGGAGGTGGGCCAAGACCAGCCTCTCCAGCACCTTCATCACATGGGAGGTGAGGGCGACCGGTCGGTAGTCGTTGAGGCCAGATGGTGTTGACTTCTTTGGGACAGGGACCAGGCACGACGTCTTCCACAGCACCGGGACCTCCCCCAGCCTCAGGCTGAGGTTGAAGAGGCGCTGCAGGACACCAGACAGCTGGGTGGCGCAGGTCTTTAGGACCCTGGGGCTGATGCCATCAGGACCTTCAGCTCTGCGCTGGTGTAGTTTCTCCAGCTGTCTTCTCACCTGGTCAGTCGTCACAGAGAGAGGGGGGAGGGTGGAGGAGCCCATTGTTATTGAGGGCTCGGTGGATGTGCAGCTCAGCAGGGGGGACAGAGGGGAGGTGTTTGGGAGGTGTGATGTGTGGAGGAGACAGGAGGGCTGTGAACTGAACCTGTTGAAACAGTTCAGCTGTTGGCCCTCTCCAGGAGCCCCCTGGCTGTCTCCCTCCCACCTTGAAGCCAGTTATCTGCTTCATGCCAGACCACACCTCCCTTGTGTTGTTCAGCTGGAGTTTGGCCTCCAGCTTCCTCCTGTAGGAGTCCTTGCCTCCTGAGCTTCACCTTCAGGTTGCGCTGGGCTTTCCTCAGCTCATCCCTGTCTCCAGACCTGAAAGCAGCTTTCTTCATGTTAAGAAGCGCCTTCAGGTCCCTGGTGATCCAGGGCTTGTTGTTGGGGAAGCAGCACAGTCCGTGATGGGATGGTGGTGTGTTCACAGAACTTGATGTATTCCGTGATGCAGTCGGTCATCCTGTTGATGTCCTCCCCGTGCGGTCCACACAACACATCCCAGTCCGTTGACTTGAAGCAGTCCTGCAGAGCGTCGTTAGCCTCCAGAGACCACCTCCTCACAGTCCTGGTGGTCACAGCCTCTTCACCAGAGGAACAGACCTGGTGTCAGCCGGACCAGGTCATGATCAGACCTGCCGAGGGGGGGAAGGGCAGTGGCGCTGTATGCGTCCTTAGTATTAGCATACAGCAAGTCCAGAGTTTTATTGTTCCTTGTTGGGCAGTCTATGTATTGATGGAAGGTTGGCAGAGCTTTATCCAATGTGGTGTGGTTAAAGTCACCAGTGATAGCCATGAATGCTCCAGGCTGATGGTTCAGCAGAGCAGACACAGTGGAGTGGATGGTGTCCACAGCTTCCTCAGCGTCAGCTGATGGCGGCACGTACACGACAACCACAATGGCGGACGTGAACTCTCTCGGCAAATAGTACGGGCGCATCCCCACGGCCAACAGTTCAATGTTCGGGCTCCAGAAGCGCTCCTTCACGCACACATGGTCCGGATGGCACCACCGTTCATTCACATAAACAGCGATCCCGCCCCCCCTCTTCTTACCGCTCTGTGTAGCGTCTCTGTCAGCCCGAACAGTCCTGAAGCCGGGCAAAGACGCGCTGTGATCCGGAAAGTCCGCATGTAGCCACGTCTCAGTAAAACACAAGAGGCTGCTCTCACGGAAGATCCTCTCAGTCATTACCAGCGCCGAGCTCATCCGTCTTATTGGCCAAAGACCTCACGTTCCCCGTTATGATCGACGGTACCGAGGGTTTGTATCTCCTCGTTTTAGCCCTCCGCTTGACACCTGATCTGCAGCCGCGAGCCCTTCTCCGTAGCTCCAGAGGGATCACAGGTCTGTCTCCAGGCAGAAGCTTCGGCCTGCACAGCGCGATCAGCTGAGCACGCGAGTAGACGACGGTCCCCGTCATTGTTTGCTGTGGCTCTCCGATACTCACGACAAAGTGAACAAAAGCCACAGTAGAAGTTTCGAAAAAAGTAGTTATGGTCCAGTGTCCGACCGTAACTAAGACAAACGTGAAAGAAAAGAAAAAGAAAGAGAGGAAAAGTGCAAAAAAAGACAATAAAATAAAAGCAAAACGCCACTACTGAGACAAGCAGCCGTTGGCACGGCGCCATTTTTGTACACTTTGTTGCTGATAATCCCTCATTTGAAGAGCCTTATGGGCACAGTAACGGGCGTCACGGCGGCCACACAACTCGTGACCACGCATTAGCATGAGTCTCTTGCGCAATAGGATCCAAATGAAGGGCTTGTTCGAGAGGCTGAAACCACCTCTTCCGTCCAGCAGAATCCTGACCCACTCATATGTATTTCAAGGCGAGGCTGTCTGGTGTTCAGATATGAAAATACCAACCAATCCGAGGAGCTGAATACATGTTATGGATAATTCCATCAAGCATCTTCAAGAACCAGCCATCCCCGATCAGAAGGCCGTCACGTTTCATCCTCCGCTTCACGCCTCGTCCTCATTGTGTCGGGTGAAACTGGATCTGTGTGTGTTTAATGAAGTACAGCAGGACTTCCCCGTGAAGCACTTCGTCTTCCTCCGCCTGCGGCGACAGCACGCCGCTCAGCGCTCTTTAAAAACTGGCATCACTGAACAGGAAGACGTGCGCCGTGTTCAACCGGAGAACAAGCCGGGGTGATGGAGGAGAGCCTCTGTGGCCGAGAGCAGCTTCGCCCTGGAGCACCAGGCGGGCTGCGTGTGTCCATGGGAGGGGATCGAGGTCATAATCCTCTCCTGCAGCCTCATCTCCTGCTCCCTTCAGGAAGCGAGAGGGCCAGGAGAGGCCACCACTGTGTGTGTGTGTGCAGGAAGGCGCCACGGTTCCACATTTGTGTGTGTATCTGAACACATCTTCAAGTTGAAGATGAGTGAATATGTGTGTGGAGCAAGTAGTGTGTAGCTAGTAGTGTGTAGCTAGTATAATATGTGTGTAGCTAGTAGTGTGTAGCTAGTAGAATATGTGTGTAGCTAGTAGTGTGTAGCTAGTATAATATGTGTGTAGCTAGTAGTGTGTAGCTAGTATAATATGTGTGTAGCTAGTAGTGTGTAGCTAGCAGAATATGTGTGTAGCTAGTAGTGTGTAGCTAGTAGTGTGTAGCTAGTAGTGTGTATCTAGTAGAATATGTGTGTATCTAGTAGAATATGTGTGTAGCTAGTAGTGTGTATCTAGTAGAATATGTGTACGCCTGCAGGACCTGGAGGGAGTCTCCCTGGACCCGTGTCCGTGGTTCTGAGTCTCAAAGCCAAACGGCGTGCGGCTCGGCGGTGTTTGCCGCGTTAGCCGGGGACTCACCGAGGAAGCGGAAGGTCCTGCGCACCAGCGGGTTGAGGTAGCAGCAGTCGCCCGTGGCGACGGTCTTCTCCAAGCGGTCGAACTCTTTGGACGTGTACTGGACCAGGAACAGCACCGTCTCCGTCACTGTGATCTGGTGGAGACACACACACACACACGCACACAAACACACAGAGACACACACACACACACACACACACACACACACACACACACAGAGACACAGATGAAGGTCAATACGAGCCGTGCAACGGGCTGATGGACTGACCGGTGAGCTCCATCTGTACAGACACAGCTGAAGAAGACACGGGGTGTGTGTGTGTGTGTGTGTGTGTGTGTGTGTACCTGCTGGTCCGTGGTTCTATGTTTTACAATGATATCATTTCTTTTATTTCTTATTATCCTAGTTTTAGATTTTAAAATCTTTCCTTCATTCGTCCCACAGTGGGGACGTTTCAGGATCACAGCAGCGGGTGCACATTAGAGCATCAATAGAAAATAAAAAATGAAACACAAAACACAAGAACAATACTAAATACTAAAATACTAATTATAAAGAGAAAACTAGGGCTGGGCACGTTAACGCGTTAATCTTGCGTTAACGCAGCACTTAATTAACGCCGACAATTATTTTATCGCGCATTAACGCGTTTTTTTTTTTTTTTTTTTTTAATACTTTTTTTTTTAGACAAAAGACAATACATAGACATAACACCTAGAGGACTATAAACAATGCAGACGACAAAACAATGGACATAACATCATAAAGTCAGAGTATTTGTGGGGGAAAAAGAATCTCAACAAATGACGGCAGGTATGAGACTCAAGACACACGTCACACGGAGAATACACGAGCTGGATGAAAAGGAGAGGACTGCAAAGCGACAGCTTCCCAACGTGCTGTTGCTCTCATGGGGACGACTGGACATCGGGTGACCAGACGTCCAGTTTTCCCCGGACATGTCCTGCTTTTGAGCCCTAAAAAATGCGTCCGGCAGGGATTCCAAAAACGTCCGGGATTTTGCTTCGTCGGATATTTGTTTTTCTCTGGGTTTTCATAAACTCGTATTTACCCCTGACAAGTTTTGGAAATGGTATCTCCCTTCTTACGTGCGCTCTGACGGTTTAGAGGACAGTCATTGGTCGACCGATCTCAGGGTTGCCAGATACACGATAATTATCCTCCAAATACAACCATTTTGAGCCTTTGGTACGATACTTCACCATCTCCAATCTGGCAACACGGAGCACCTCGCCGCCTCCACTAGTTCATTGTTGTTTGTGCGGCATGCTATACACTACAACCAGCGTCGCCGCTCCCATAATGCACTACGCGCTGTGCGGAGGGCACCACGTCCTGAGGGGCTCCACAAAATAGGCAACTAAAAAAATCCTCATAGTTATAATAATTATAATGCCGATATTATTTCAGTCTAGAAATATTAGGCACCTTTTAGGCATGTATATCACAAAACAGGCAGAACAAGAGAGATGTTTAATCTCAGCCCCCAGACGAAGTGTCCTCTTTTTCACAAACTCAAATCTGGTCACCCTACTGGACATCACTCTGTAACCACAATGACCTCGGAGTGACTGTGCATTATATTGATGAGAAGTGGGCGCTGCATTCACACGCCCTGACTGATGAACACAGAGGAGACACATGATGCTGAAACGTGCGCGGGACACTTTACTGAAGTTGCACAGCAGTGGAATGTGTCAAATAAAGTCACCACACTGAGCAGATAGAGCACCAGAGATGATCGATGCTGCGAGACTGTCACGGATAGTCCGGGTTGTCGCAGCGAGAGAGGACCCAAATGCCGACATTACTGCACAACTATATTTATTTTTCCACAAATCACAGACCAGACCAGAACAGGACGACAAACACGCGGACCAAACAGTACGAAGCCACACTGGGAATGAGACGAACAGGGTTTACATACACAGGCAAGGTGGAGGTGATTGGACAACGGGGAACGAGACACAGGTGAACACAATGAGGGCGGGACCAGCAATCACACAGAAGGAAACAATCAGGACCAGGGCAGACAATCACAGGGAGACAGACGACACAAGGAATTCAAAACAAGACACAAAACTAAACACAAACTCCAGATCATGACAGTACCCCCCCCTCAAGGGACGAATTCCAGACGGCCAAGCGTTCCCCACAAGGGCGGGTGGAGGGAGCCGGAGGAGGGTCCAAGGCTGCAGAAGCAGTCCGGGGCGGGCGCAGGACGATAACCAGGCCAAGAGGTGCCCTCTGCCGGCCGGGCCGGAGGACAAGCGCGGGGAGCTAGGGGACCGGGCTCAGGAGAGGAAGTCCCAGGGGTACCGGGGTCTGGGGATGGGGTCCCTGTGGGACCAGGACCAGGCGACGAGACATGGGGAACCGATGGGCAGTGCGGGTCCCGGGAACTGTGACTGACCGGGACGGAGGCGGGCTGGGGAGAACCGGGACCGGGCGGAACGGAGGCGGAATACCGGGTACTGGAACCAAAACATCGGGGCCTGGAGGCGGCGACGGAACACCGGGGACTGGAACTGGAACATCGGGGACTGGAATATCGGGGACTGGAACCGGAACATGCGACGGCGGAACACCGACGGAGCCGTGACGGAACACCGGGACTGGAACCAGAACATCGTGGACTGGAACCGGTGATGGAACACCGGGGACTGGAACATCGGGGGCTGGAGCCGGAACACCGTGGACTGGAACCGGAACACCGGGGACTGGAACCAGAACCTCGTGGACTGGAACCGGTGATGGAACTCCGGGGACTGGAACATTGGGGACTGGAGCCGGTGACGGAACACCGGGGACTGGAACCGGAACATCGTGGACTGGAACCGGTGACGGAACACCGGGGACTGGAACCGGAACATCCTGGACTGGAACCGGTGATGGAACTCCGGGGACTGGAACATTGGGGACTGGAGCCGTGACGGAACACCGGGACTGGAACCGAACATCGTGGACTGGAACCGGTGATGGAACTCCGGGGACAGGAACCGCCAACACTGACTGCATTGCCCGGAGGGTCTCCCACATCTCCTCAAGCAAAACATGAGCGTTAGCTGGCCAGGCAGGAACTGTGCAGCGGAAACTGAAGGCTGGGTCCATTATTGGTGGCTTCGTTCTGTCACGGATAGTCCGGGTTGTCGCAGCGAGAGAGGACCCAAATGCCGACATTACTGCACAACTATATTTATTTTTCCACAAATCACAGACCAGACCAGAACAGGACGACAAACACGCGGACCAAACAGTACGAAGCCACACTGGGAATGAGACGAACAGGGTTTACATACACAGGCAAGGTGGAGGTGATTGGACAACGGGGAACGAGACACAGGTGAACACAATGAGGGCGGGACCAGCAATCACACAGAAGGAAACAATCAGGACCAGGGCAGACAATCACAGGGAGACAGACGACACAAGGAATTCAAAACAAGACACAAAACTAAACACAAACTCCAGATCATGACAGAGACGACTGCCTTTGATCATGTCCCTGCTTCAGTCTCCAGCGCTCTGTCAGTGTCTCTGCATAACAGTGCATTTGACAATGTCCTGACAGATTTTATGGCACTTTAGTTCATATGGCAGAACATTTAAAATAAGTGTCAAGTTCTAGGAATTGACAAACTGCACTGAAAGTGTTTTCTGGTGTCTCACTCTAACAGGGACAACACATGTTATGGCACTTTCATTCATATGGCAGAATATTTCAAATAGAAGTGCGCTATACACTACTTTTGAATGAATTATTGGATTTTATGATATAATGCGATTAATCGCGATTAATCAGGGAGATCATGCGATTAATCACGATTAAAAATTGTAATCGTTGCCCAGCCCTAGAGAAAACACAATTTATACACAAGGCAGCAACCAAAGTGAATTTCCAGCACGTTAAAGCGTCCAGAAAAAAAAAATGCTGAGTGTGCCAAGATCTCCAGCGATATATATATACATATATATACGGTATATATATACGGTATATATATATATATGTATATACTTATATATACATATATATATATATACATATATATAAATATATATATACGATAGATCCTTAAAAAACAGCAGTGGAGCTCTATGGCACGTTGGAGGACGTGTCCATAAAGGTCCGATGTGTATTGGAACGGGCCGTTATGGAGCCAGTGTTTGGTTGCTCCCTGTAGAAACATGGATATTTTAATATTTTACGATATTGTATTCCATTCCTGCCAATAGGTCCCTAAAAGGCTGAACACAAAGTTCGTATTGGTTGCTTCCACACGGCTCTCAACAGACAGACTCCCACTCAGATGCACGGGCAGTCAGTTCAACACATGACCTGCATCCCACTGAAACACGGAGCTCATCCAGGCGCTCTGACGAGCTCCTCCTGCACGTTGCACTCAAAACGCTCAAACCTTTACCGTGACACAAATACTGCAAAGCGGACACTTTTGTTCCCGTAGTTATTTTCCGTGTGGGCTTTTAAACCGTGGTTTGTGTTCACCTGTGAGACCCGCAGTCAACACGTGGCAGCTGCTGCTCCTCGCTGCCAACGGCGGCACAGCGAGCCGCACACCGAGCCGCGCGGCGGCGGCAGCAGCTCGCCATCGGTCGGCAGCCGCCAGGCCGCCGGCAGCCAGAGGCCTGTGGAGCGGCAGCTCTCCAGACCAGACACCAACACTCACACGTCCTCCGGAGTAATACTCCATTCATAAAAGAGACGACATGCTAATATTCATATGCAACAGCACCGGGATCTTTACGCACGTTAAATAAGAGTAAATCTAAAACAATGTTAGGAAAAGAAACAACAGTAGTCTTTGAAATCTAAAAATCAGAATCAGAATCAGAAACAGGTTTATTGCCAAGAATGTTTTCACAAACAAACGAGGAACTTTCTTTGGCGGAAGGTGCAAGAATCGCGCACCAAGACACCGAGGCGCCGTCCGCGGCGCCATCTTGGAAAGGGTGGATGAAAATTATAGCATAACATGAGGGAAGAGAGGCGAGAAAAAAAAGCAACCCCGACTATGCCCCAGAGGGTACAGTGTGGGAGCAGGAGAAACAAAAACACCATTGCACATAAGCACATACATCTTAGACATGACTTGCAACGAGTAGGAAGGGGGGGAGGGGAGGTAATCCAAAGACTGGGCGATAGCCCCGTCATTGGGGGCAGAAGGTAACCAGCACCGACAAGCAGCCAGCCCGGTCCATCGCCGACACGGCGCCGGACGCAGACCCCGTCCTGTCACCCTGGGGGGGGCAAAGCAGGCGAAGGCGTGGGATGGGGGGGGGGGGGGGGGGGTAGTGAATGCATTTCAGTGTGTTGAAGGTGTGTGTGCGTGGCCTGATGTGTCGTCCTCCCCCAGTCCACAACAGACAAAGTTCCCATACCGCAAGATGGCCGTTGCCATGGAGATAGCCTTGAAGGGTCCTGGGGAGAAAACAACCACAGGTGTCTGTGGATAGGGGGAAGGGAATGAGAGAGTCTCGCTTCAGTGATCTTCGGGGGAGTTGTTGTTCCAGTCATGGCCTTGGCCAAGGCCCGTCCTGGTAGAGGGAGCCGAAAGCAGATAAGATTGGGATTGTTTGGTCTTCCAGTAGCTGCATTTCAATTTTGCGCACCTACTATTCCTCCATTTTCCTCCCATTTCCCAATAGGATTTCAAATCGATCCAATTTCATTTGCAGAGCCATCAGCTTCTCCACGATGTTGTCATTCTGACGGTTTAATGCCACAGTCTGAGTGCCAACAACTCTGCCCAACGTCAATCATGTCGGGCAGCCTTAGGGGGCTTTTAACGGCTGTCACCGTTTCCTTAATTTTCCGATAAGCCAGGGCAGCGCCAAATCCAAACAGCAGAAATCCTGTAATCAAAGTTCCGAATAGGTAGATGTCTTCTACGTCCTCCACGGAAAGGGCTGCTAGGCACAAGACACGCCACTTCCCCACGCGTCCATCGTGTAACCAGCAACACACGTCCCGGCAGGACAGGCAGGTTCCCCCGAACCCGAGCTTCTCGTCGAGAAGATGGTGTCAATTGCGTTTAGGGACCAGTTGATCACGTCCATGGTTTTTAGTTCGAAGAGCGATGCGGAGAGAGTCTCTCAAGTATAGAGACAGACAAGACATGACGAGAGAAGCCAAGCAGGGAGGGGAAGGTCATGGGGAGGAGAGGGGGAGAAAAATGCGACCGCCTTCGTCGAGAGCCAACATCCAAAAACATTGAGAAAGCTGCATTCTCTCTTCTGACCACCAGGGGCGACTCCTCTGGTTGTATAGAAGTATATGCTTCATGTGTATTAATACCTAACTGGTGTTGATAGACTCAGAGACAACGTGTAACGTTCAGGTTCTGTATGAAGCAGAACTTTCACGCTGAGTCAGCAGAACAATATGAAAGGAAGAAAAAGAAGAAGAAGAAGAAATCCAACAGGGAGTAGGTATAGTTGAAGGCAGCTGGCCTGCAGACACTTTATTCCAAACTAAATGAAAGTCTCTGATCCGACAGCGAGAGCGGCGTCCCGTTCGTTTCCCCAGCACATGCACCTCCCTCCAACAGGGGCGACGGGACATTATTGAATGATGACGTCATCACATTGGAACGCCGTTACATAAGAGACATCAAACAAAAGCTAAATAACACGCGAGCCGGAGGAACCGTCACGCCAGCCTCCCGTAGGAGATGAGCTCTTTTCAGGAGCGCCACCTAAACTTAACTTCCTGTGCAGTCGGAGGTTTTATTTTGAAAAGACGCGATGCATGTGACGGGGTGTATCGACACTGCCGTGCACGAGCGAGCCTGGAGGGTCAGTGAATGCACCTCGAATACCAGAACCAGGAGGAGATGTCCGTGATGTTCTAAACACAGAGTGTTTATACAATAATCATTATCCAGAGTTTATCACAGAAAGAAGACAATGTGTGTTCACTTAAGCAACCAGGTACACCGTCCTCACAGCGGCGCTCGTGTGTCTCCAGTTACCAGTTGATGGACGAGATGCAGCAGGAAAGTGAGACGTGTGAACAAGGGAAGAGAGCCGAGACGAAGAGGCCCCGGGGACGGAGGGCAGCGGAGGATTTCATTTTCATCGGTCACTGAAGCGTGAATGAAACCGCCACCGTCCAGAGACACACGGCAGCGTCTGCACCGAGGAGGAGGGAGGGGCGTGGCGCAAGAAGAAGGTTGGGGTGCGGGAAGAGGAGGGAGGGGCGTGGCGGGAGGAGGAGGAGGAGGGAGGGGCTTGTGAGCAGAGCATGTCGGGCGAAATTCTCACAAGAACCCAAATAAACGCTCCGTCAGATATCAAAACCCATTTGGTCGTAACTGATGACAGAGAGTAATTTTTAGTTTTAAATACTTATAAATGAAGAACCAATATGTCTCCAGCAGAGGGAACACTTTTCTCATCCAGGGCAAAAGGGGAGGAGCTTGATAACCTCTAGGGGTCTATTATCTAAAAGGTTACATCACAAGGTCTCAGGAGGAAAAGAGTGAAGTATTCTTAAAATAACAATAGTTCTGCTATGTACATGCGTTGGATTGGACTATTTGGAAAGCCTGATGACTATTTATATGAAATGTCTTCGCTATAATGAGCTCCTCTGACCTCCTCTGACCTCTTGACGTTTGAGCTGCCTCCCAGAACAAAAGCAACTCCACCTGTCATGTGGGGTGTGAGTCAGTGGGTTCCATTACCTCCTCTGCCAGGTATGGAGATGCATGGCTGTATTCTTAAGAGAGGTTCACCGGGCTACTACAAATGAGAATGTGCTGAGTGCATGATTGCGATCCAAAGGTTAGAGTGAGGTCTCTCTCTTGGCTCTCAGCTGAGCCGTTATCTCCCCCCCCGGCCTCCCACTCCTCGGCTCAATGCTATTTTAAGCTCGGCACCAAAGCAGTAATATTGAAGAACGGCCTACGGCTAATGGTGTGGACCGGACTGCTAACTACAGGGGTGGACAAAGACAGACCCATAGAGATGGACCCATAGAGATGGACCCATAGAGTTGAACCCAGAGAGATGGACCCATAGAGATGGACCCATAGAGTTGAACCCATAGAGATGGACCCATAGAGACGGACCCATAGAGACGGACCCATAGAGATGGACCGATAGAGACAGACCCATAGAGATGGACCCATAGAGTTGAACCCAGAGAGATGGACCCATAGAGATGGACCGATAGAGTTGAACCCATAGAGATGGACCCATAGAGACGGACCCATAGAGACGGACCCATAGAGACGGACCCATAGAGACAGACCCATAGAGATGGACCCATAGAGATGGACCCATGGAGACGGACCCATGGAGACGGACCTATAGAGACGGACCCAGAGACGGATCCATAGACGGACCCAGAGACGGACCCATAGACGGACCCATAGACGGACCCATAGACCTATAGAGACGGACCTATAGAGACGGACCCATAGACCCATAGAGATGGACCCATAGAGATGGACCCATAGAGACGGACCCATAGAGATCCCTCCAGCTCCCCCTGTGGTCAATGGGAGCGCTACTTCGAGCGCCGTCGGGCGCCAATGGACATGCTCATTCTCATTCGGCGGCGTTAAAAATCAATTTTGTCATTTAGTTACGATAACGATGCAGCGTCGATGTCTTCCACTCATCAAACTAATTGTAGTGACTGCAGTACGGAGACATTAATGCAATCAGCGAAAGAACAAAATTGTAAAAAAAACCTCCAGGCACGTGGCAGATAGACGTGATCAACTCATGATCCATTTCTTTTATCGCCTGTTTTATCCTCGACAAAGAAAACGGTGTGTTCCTAAACCCACAGGCAGCCGAGGAATCAACACGATTCATTCAGACTGTAATCAAGTGACTGATGGCGTAATCAGGCCTCAGCGGGGTGTTTTTTCTCTCTTCGGGATATTAAGTGCTGTGAGAATTGCCTCTTTATTGAGGAAATACTCTCCTGTAAACACGTCCAGCTCATTACGGAGAGCACAAAGACGTTTCTTCACCGTGTCGTCAGTCCAGAGACGGACAGAATCTCTCTTCATTCGTTTCAACGCAGCGGGAGTCGCTCTTCATCTCCTCTCGCCCCGCCGGTCTATTTTTACCTCGGCGGCTGATTTTCCTTTTCGCGTTCGCCGGTGACCTTAAACACTTAATCACAACATGACCTGTCTCGCAGCTGCCTTCAATTCTTGGCAATTGCGGTATCGGTGGGTGGAGAGGCGAGCGGCGGCCATTACTCCCGTCTGGTTGCCTCACGTCGGCCTCTTTCCCGAAGGACGAACACCACGAGCTGCATGGCAGGCGTCTTCTGTACGGACTTTGGACGTGTTTGCACCGACTGCTCGTCACGGTGTCTCGTTGGTAACGTCACCAGCTGTTAACTTGACAAGTCATCAACCAGAGTTATCCTTTGAGGCAGATTGATGGGCACCATCGGCGTATCGGTCAGGCTGCTGGAAAGATATTTACTCCGGGGTACCGGAGGTCTTTTACGAGAGGTTGTGCATGATGTCTGTATTTGGTTTAGTCGGGGAGAATAGTACATAAATAGACACTCTGGTAGTTCAGGAGAACATTCCTGTGTGGAGGAGGATCTGAACAGGAATCCTGCAGATTACTTTTTTTTAAAATTAGTTTCCAAACTATCGGAGAAAAAACAGTTTGTCACCAAGACGTGCAAATGTTGAAAATAAAGAATTTACAGATTTTCTTTATCTTTTCAAGTGACCTTTTTCATGGCAATTACATCGTTTTTTCCCTTTTTTCCCCCTGAAAGGGATTTTTTCGATTTCTTGGGAGTTTCTCCTGATCCGATGTGAGGTCAAAGGTCAGGGATGTCGTATGAGTACAGATTGTAAAGCCCTCTGAGGCAAATTTGTAATTTGTGATATTAGGCTATAAAAAATAATCTGAATTGAATTGAATAGTTAGCTAGGTTGCTGAACTGCTTTTTAATGGCATAAAAAAGAGTTGTATAAAAGGTTAGTAGAAAGCATGCTGAATAGCGGTTGTCTATTATAACGTCTTCTGGAGACAGAATACGTGACGTCAAGCCGGGGAACGATTGAACGTTCCATTAGAATTATGGAACAACAAACCTGCCAACGTCCAAATCAACCAATTTCATAGCAAGAGTAATGCCTGTCACTCAAATCCAAGGTGAGAGGCCACGGCGGCTGAAGGTGAAGAGGTGAAGGCCGCTGATGGAGGCATGAAGATGAAGTGGCAGTGGAGTCGGGTGGAGGAGACACACCTCCCTACAGCAGGCTGAACGAGGCAGTGAAGCCATCGTCTATAAACACCCGATCACTAAAGGACCAGGGTCAACTCATTCAAACTCAGGTCTTTCAACTTCTTTTTTAATTAACTGATTGATGTCAACGGATAAAACATAAAACCACTAATTCAGGCCAGGTTATCCATTTCAAATGAGGGACCACTTAGTGGGCCATCGATTGAATGACAAGGCAATAAACCAAGAGCTCTTCTGGTCCTGAGAATAATTAAGGTTGAGCTCAGGAAATGCACCTCAAGACCCCAACATGAGACCAACAGACTCCAATATAAAGACCAGTAAGGGGTACTGGGAGTCCTGGTTAGCTACCAAAGACACAACTAGACCAGTAAGGGGTACTGGGAGTCTTCGTTAGCCAGCAAAGACACAACTAGACCAGTAAGGGGTACTGGGAGTCCTGGTTAGCTACCAAAGACACAACTAGACCAGTAAGGGGTACTGGGAGTCCTCGTTAGCTACCAAAGACACAACTAGACCAGTAAGGGGTACTGGGAGTCCTCGTTAGCTACCAAAGACACAACTAGACCAGTAAGGGGTACTGGGAGTCTTCGTTAGCCACCAAAGATACAACTGGACCAGTAAGGGGTACTGGGAGTCCTCGTTAGCCACCAAAAACACAACTAGACCAGTAAGGGGTACTGGGAGTCCTCGTTAGCTACCAAAAACACAACTAGACCAGTAAGGGGTACTGGGAGTCCTCGTTAGCTACCAAAAACACAACTAGACCAGTAAGGGGTACTGGGAGTCCTCGTTAGCTACCAAAGACACAACTAGACCAGTAAGGGGTACTGGGAGTCCTCGTTAGCTACCAAAGACACAACTAGACCAGTAAGGGGTACTGGGAGTCCTCGTTAGCTACCAAAGACACAACTAGACCAGTAAGGGGTACTGGGAGTCTTCGTTAGCCACCAAAGATACAACTGGACCAGTAAGGGGTACTGGGAGTCCTCGTTAGCCACCAAAAACACAACTAGACCAGTAAGGGGTACTGGGAGTCCTCGTTAGCTACCAAAAACACAACTAGACCAGTAAGGGGTACTGGGAGTCCTCGTTAGCTACCAAAGACACAACTAGACCAGTAAGGGGTACTGGGAGTCCTCGTTAGCCACCAAAAACACAACTAGACCAGTAAGGGGTACTGGGAGTCCTCGTTAGCTACCAAAGATACAACTAGACCAGTAAGGGGTACTGGGAGTCCTCGTTAGCCAACAAAGACACAACTAGACCAGTAAGGGGTACTGGGAGTCCTGGTTAGCTACCAAAGACACAACTAGACCAGTAAGGGGTACTGGGAGTCCTCGTTAGCTACCAAAGACACAACTAGACCAGTAAGGGGTACTGGGAGTCCTCGTTAGCCACCAAAGACACAACTAGACCAGTAAGGGGTACTGGGAGTCCTCGTTAGCCACCAAAGACACAACTAGACCAGTAAGGGGTACTGGGAGTCCTGGTTAGCTACCAAAGACACAACTAGACCAGTAAGGGGTACTGGGAGTCCTCGTTAGCTACCAAAGACACAACTGGACCAGTAAGGGGTACTGGGAGTCCTGGTTAGCTACCAAAGACACAACTAGACCAGTAAGGGGTACTGGGAGTCCTCGTTAGCCACCAAAGACACAACTAGACCAGTAAGGGGTACTGGGAGTCCTCGTTAGCTACCAAAGACACAACTAGACCAGTAAGGGGTACTGGGAGTCCTCGTTAGCCACCAAAGACACAACTAGACCAGTAAGGGGGTACTGGGAGTCCTCGTTAGCTACCAAAGACACAACTAGACCAGTAAGGGGTACTGGGAGTCCTCGTTAGCCACCAAAGACACAACTAGACCAGTAAGGGGTACTGGGAGTCCTCGTTAGCCACCAAAGACACAACTAGACCAGTAAGGGGTACTGGGAGTCCTGGTTAGCTACCAAAGACACAACTAGACCAGTAAGGGGTACTGGGAGTCCTGGTTAGCCACCAAAGACACAACTAGACCAGTAAGGGGTACTGGGAGTCCTCGTTAGCTACCAAAGACACAACTGGACCAGTAAGGGGTACTGGGAGTCCTTGTTAGCCACCAACGACACAACTGGACCAGTAAGGGGTACTGGGAGTCCTCGTTAGCTACCAAAGACACAACTAGACCAGTAAGGGGTACTGGGAGTCCTTGTTAGCCACCAACGACACAACTGGACCAGTAAGGGGTACTGGGAGTCCTCGTTAGCTACCAAAGACACAACTGGACCAGTAAGGGGTACTGGGAGTCCTCGTTAGCCACCAAAGACACAACTAGACCAGTAAGGGGTACTGGGAGTCCTCGTTAGCCACCAACGACACAACTGGACCAGTAAGGGGTACTGGGAGTCCTCGTTAGCTACCAAAGACACAACTAGACCAGTAAGGGGTACTGGGAGTCCTCGTTAGCTACCAAAGACACAACTGGACCAGTAAGGGGTACTGGGAGTCCTCGTTAGCCACCAAAGACACAACTGGACCAGTAAGGGGTACTGGGAGTCCTCGTTAGCCACCAAAGACACAACTAGACCAGTAAGGGGTACTGGGAGTCCTCGTTAGCCACCAAAGACACAACTAGACCAGTAAGGGGTACTGGGAGTCCTCGTTAGCTACCAAAGACACAACTAGACCAGTAAGGGGTACTGGGAGTCCTCGTTCGCTACCAAAGACACAACTAGACCAGTAAGGGGTACTGGGAGTCTTCATTAGCCACCAAAGATACAACTGGACCAGTAAGGGGTACTGGGAGTCCTCGTTAGCTACCAAAAACACAACTAGACCAGTAAGGGGTACTGGGAGTCCTGGTTAGCTACCAAAGACACAACTAGACCAGTAAGGGGTACTGGGAGTCCTCGTTAGCTACCAAAGACACAACTAGACCAGTAAGGGGTACTGGGAGTCTTCATTAGCCACCAAAGATACAACTGGACCAGTAAGGGGTACTGGGAGTCCTCGTTAGCTACCAAAAACACAACTAGACCAGTAAGGGGTACTGGGAGTCCTCGTTCGCTACCAAAGACACAACTAGACCAGTAAGGGGTACTGGGAGTCCTCGTTAGCCACCAAAGACACAACTAGACCAGTAAGGGGTACTGGGAGTCCTCGTTAGCTACCAAAGACACAACTAGACCAGTAAGGGGTACTGGGAGTCCTCGTTAGCTACCAAAGACACAACTAGACCAGTAAGGGGTACTGGGAGTCCTCGTTAGCCACCAAAGACACAACTGGACCAGTAAGGGGTACTGGGAGTCCTCGTTAGCCACCAAAGACACAACTAGACCAGTAAGGGGTACTGGGAGTCCTCGTTAGCCACCAAAGACACAACTAGACCAGTAAGGGGTACTGGGAGTCCTCGTTAGCCACCAAAGACACAACTAGACCAGTAAGGGGTACTGGGAGTCCTCGTTAGCCACCAAAGACACAACTGGACTCTGAACCACCGAGTCCTCCTGAATCTTCTCCAGCTCTGACTGCCAGGCCCTTCCAGGCTGATGGAGCGCTCAGTACCCGGGTGCTGAGTAGGGTTGGGTACCGAAACCCGGTGCCAATATGGTACCGGTTCCAATACAACCGGTATTACCCGGATCGAAACGCAACACACATTTCGGTGCTTCTTTCCGGTACCTGAGCCGATTGAAATTGAAAAAAACTATTGTTGTGAACTTCTCAGGTGACTCCGCCCTGTCAGCAGGTTACGAGCCTCTCATATGTAACTCTGACAGGAGGCGTGGCCGTGTGTGACTGTGAGCCCGTGTGGAGCACACCAGCGTCAGGCTGGACGCGATGGGGAGACCGTCACCGGTCCCCCTGAACACGTGGAGACCGATTATGACGAGCAGCCTGAACTCAGATTAGTACCGTAACGTTGATTGCAAGTCTTGCATTCATAAAAGTAGCCCAAGAAATAATAAATTAGCCATTATAACCATGCTTAAGCTAGTTCGTAGCTAGCGTTAGCTCGTAGCTAGCGCTAGCTACGCTACGAGCGTGACAGTCTGCAAGCAGATGTGTTGATGTACAGCGATCCCGGCTGTATACCCGGTGTTACCGGGAATATAATGACGGAGGAATAAAGACCGTGGGGCATCACTTCGTTTCAGTGTAACTCTCGCTGTCAGAAGCAAAACTTTATTTGTCACGTGTCATCTTCAGTCCCTCTGATTGGTTGTTCTCTTTGCCCATCAACACAGTGACAGGTTAACCCTATAAGGTCTGCACATGACAATACATATCACATCATATAATGGAGAACATGTGTTGTGTATGTTAACAGTCTGATATCCGTTGTGTGTCAGTGCTCCATGATAACGGCTTCTACAGGGAATATGGCCAAAGAGGTTTTTAATGTCCTCATTGTGCGTTAAAAAAAAAGAAGTATCGGTTCAGGCACCGTTTAGGCACCGGTATCGTTTTAAAAGTACCGGTTTAGCACCGGTATCGGAAAAAACCCAAACGATACCCATCCCTAGTGCTGAGGCTGAGGCCCACATCCATCTCCATGGAGACGGAGAACACAGGGAGCCGGGGTTCCTCCTGCCGTCCTCTCAGACGGAGCTGAGGGCCTTGTGTGGGTAATTAGGGATTTATGTATCAGCTCGTTTGTCTCTTATTACTTCGTCTGCCCTGGAAGCTGCTGAGTCATTAATTAAGAGCAGCGGGGCAACCGAGCGCTCTACATTTACATCACGGGGAGCTTGTTCTTCACCTCTTTTATTATCTTCATCACTTAGAGAACCTCGTCTTCTACCAATAATATTCACGTGAAACTCTTTTAAAAGAGGAAACTTTAAAATAAGATGGCATTACATTTGTTTCCAACATTTTCTGCTCCTGCCAGTTTACATGTGTGTAAATATGTTTTTGTATTTGTGGTTCATGACTAAACAGAGTCCAATATCTCTATGTTTATTATTTTACAACACAGTAAATATTCAAAATGTTATGATCAATATTAACTTGATTAACAAGTTGTGTTATAATTAATGTTGATAAATCATTATGTGAAGGCGACACAGTGAAGATCAGCAGTTTAAGTGATTGTTTGTAAAGAAGGTCAATAATGTAAAAGTTTAAATCGTGATTTAAAAGTTGATATCATGATTTAAACTTTTAAATCAGTTTTAGTCTTAAAATCATAATTTTTAGCCTTAAAATCCTGCTTATGATAGGGCATGGATTTAATTAATGGAACGCCATCATGGAACGCCACCATATAGCGCCACCATGGAACGCCATCATGGAACGCCACCATATAGCGCCACCATATAGCGCCACCATGGAACGCCATCATGGAACACCACCATATAGCGCCACCATATAGCGCCACCATGGAACGCCATCATGGAACGCCACCATATAGCGCCACCATATAGCGCCACCATGGAACGCCATCATGGAACACCACCATATAGCGCCACCATATAGCGCCACCATGGAATGCCACCATATAGTGCCATCATGGAACGCCACCATATAGCGCCACCATGGAACGCCACCATGGAACGCCACCATCATGGAACACCACCATATAGCGCCACCATGGAATGCCACCATGTAGTGCCATCATGGAACACCACCATATAGCGCCACCATGGAACGCCACCATATAGCGCCACCATGGAATGCCACCATATAGTGCCATCATGGAACACCACCATATAGCGCCACCATGGAACGCCATCATGGAACACCACCATATAGCGCCACCATATAGCGCCACCATGGAATGCCACCATATAGTGCCATCATGGAACGCCACCATATAGCGCCACCATGGAACGCCACCATATAGCGCCACCATGGAGCGCCACCATGGAACGCTACCATATAGCGCCATCATGGAACACCACCATATAGCGCCACCATGGAATGCCACCATATAGTGCCATCATGGAACACCACCATATAGCGCCACCATGGAATGCCACCATGTAGTGCCATCATGGAACACCACCATATAGCGCCACCATGGAACGCCACCATATAGCACCACCATGGAACGCCACCATATAGCGCCACCATGGAACGCCACCATATAGCACCACCATGGAACGCCACCATGGAACGCCACCATATAGCGCCACCATGGAACGCCACCATATAGCGCCACCATGGAACGCCACCATATAGCGCCACCATGGAACGCCACCATATAGCGCCATCATGGAACGCCACCATATAGCGCCACCATGGAGCGCCACCATATAGCGCCACCATGGAACGCCACCATATAGCGCCACCATGGAACGCCACCATATAGCGCCATCATGGAACGCCACCATATAGCGCCACCATATAGCGCCATCATGGAACGCCACCATATAGCGCCACCATGGAGCGCCACCATATAGCGCCACCATGGAGCGCCACCATATAGCGCCACCATGGAACGCCACCATATAGCGCCACCATGGAACGCCACCATATAGCGCCACCATGGAACGCCACCATATAGCGCCATCATGGAACGCCACCATAGCGCCACCATGGAACGCCACCATATAGCGCCACCATGGAACGCCACCATATAGCGCCACCATGGAACGCCACCATATAGCGCCATCATGGAACGCCACCATATAGCGCCACCATATAGCGCCATCATGGAACGCCACCATATAGCGCCACCATGGAGCGCCACCATATAGCGCCACCATGGAGCGCCACCATATAGCGCCACCATGGAGCGCCACCATATAGCGCCACCATGGAACGCCATCAGTCTGCGATTGGTGGAGACCAAAACGGAGCGGAAAGAAAGCCAATCCTGGACGAGCAGACGGATTCATCTCGTCGTCTGCTCGGCGTATAAATAGCCGACTGTTTGCGATCCTCTTCACAGCTTCGGGAGAGCGTTAATGTGTTTCACACATTTATACGGATGTTGGGAGCAAGTAGGGAAACCTGGAAGCAGACAGCCACCAGAACGATGATGTTCATTAACACCGCGCTCATGTGACGTTCTCATGTGCACAGGTTTACAGATTAATTAATTAATCTTTAAACCAGGCAGAGAACATCGCTAAACAATCCCAGAATGAATAAAACTAACGGAAAGATTCAGAAGAGACAAAACGTTCCGACAACGGGAGAACGACTGAACCCGCACCGATGATTATTACAATCAATGTAATTATCGACGTGCTGCACAAAGTCAAATCAAAAGAAGATGCTATCTTAATGACAAGTAAATAATAATAAAATCAGAAGATGGATAATATTAAGGCAGATTGCAGCTAATAACTTTAAATTAGGTTCTAGACAGTTAAAGTCACCAGTAAGCATTTATTATACTATTGCAATAATCTTGATTAATATGTTTGGACAGTGAATGTGTCATCACAAGCTCCAAAAAACACAATACATAAATATCATAAGAATCAAACCCAAAATATGACCTCGTGCGATGAAGACGTTGTTGAAATGACCTGCGCCACCGCGGCGGCTCCACCAGGGGGCAGCAGACTCACCAGCAGCGTGGGCAGCCCGGCCACCAGGGCGTACAGCAGCACGGGCGGCACGGCGCTGCGGTCCTCCGGGCCCAGGTACGGCTTGGTGAACGCCGTGTCGTAGCAGAAGAAGCCCTGCACGTGCACGCTGAAGGTGTCGGTGCACTCGAAGTAGTAGGCCAGCATGACGGTCCCGGCCATGATCACCAGCTGGAAGTACAGCATGACGCACACAGAGGGCGAGAGACATTTAGTGACAACCACAGCCGCTCTCTCTCTCCTCCTCCGCCCCGGTGCTGCTGCGGCTGACTCCCGGTGACCGGCTCATGGTGAGCCGCGCGCTCTGGTCGTGGCGGAGGCTCGCGCGCACCGGCTTCCTCTGCTCGCTGCTGCCGCGGAGACGACGGGTGCGCGCGTGTGAGGGGGAGAGAGAGAGAGAGAGGGAGGTGGAGAGAGAGAGCGTGAGAGAGGTGGGGGGAGAGAGAGAGAGAGTGAGAGATAGGTGGGGAGAGAGAGATGGGGGGAGAAAGAGAGAGAGATAGAGAGAGGTGGGGTGAGAGAGAGAAAGAAAGACAGAGGTGGGGAGGGAGAGCGAAAGATTGAGAGAGGGGGGTGGGGGCGAGTGAGAGAGCGGTGTTTAAGGGTGTGCACGCATGAAAGTGATGAAGAGGCTTGGCTAACACACCCCATCCTCTTTCTGTGTGAGTGTGTGTGTGTGTGTGTGAGTGTGTGTGTGTGCGTCTGTGTGTGAGTGTGTGTGTGTGTGTGAGTGTGTGTGTGTGCGTCTGTGTGTGTGTGTGTGAGGCTGATTAGAGGGATGGGTGAGCAGAGGGGAGGATTGACAGCTTCTTTCATTTCTGTGTGCAAACTGTACAGAGAACCAAGACGTGCCATGTTCTACCGATGTTCACGAAGCAGAGCGAGAGAGGAGGAGCAGGAGGAGGAGGAAGAGGAGGAGGAGAAGCAGGAGGAAGAGGAGGAGAAGACTACAGACGTCATACGTGTCTCTTCAGAGCCTCTAAATGCAGCTCCATATTTCATCAGAGCAACGAGTTGAATGGTGATCACATGGTCACATGGTCACATGTCACATGATCACATGGTCACATGCAGTGTTGGGCAAGTTACTGAAAATTAGTAATTAGTTATAGTTACTAGTTACTTCTTTTAAAAGTAATTTAATTACTTTACTAGTTACTGTACATCAAAAGTAATTAGTTACTAGGGAAAGTAACTTTTAAGTTACTTTTATGTCTGCTTTTTTAATGTAATGAACAGAACTGAACAGTCAAACACAATAAACATGTTTTAGACCTATTTATGGCAATCAACAGGGCAACAGGCCTTCAAATCAAGCAGTAGTACAAAAGTCCCTTTGCATGCAAAATAGGTCTAACCCGAACCAGCGGACAAAAAATTCAACCCGCGGCGACACTTCAAAAGTAGCCCAATTCCGCGGGAAAACCGCGGACCTGGCAACACTGGAAGTGGCTGTCAATCACAGTGTGGCACCGTGATGCTGGTCGAGGGGGCGGGCCTGTGATTGGTGGAGTAGAGGGGAGGCGGGGTTAACCTGTCAGAAAACGGGAGTTAAGGTTGGTTGACGGGAACCGTTGTTGTTGACGTCCGAGCTGCTGAGCCGAGAGGAGCACGCTGTCTGTGTTGGTGGACGCCCAATAAAGGGAGGAATAACACCGTCGTCCCGTCTCCGTGTCATCAGTCCATAACGTCCGAGACGTTCCATCATTGCGCCACCAAGGCCCTGCGATGTCGGCTCAGAAGCAGCTAAAGTAGCCTAGCTTGTCTTCTTGTCTGCAAGTGTTCATTTTTCACAAAAGAGAGTAACGCGAGTAACGAACTCATTTACATTTCAGTAACTGTAACTGCGTTAGTTGATTAAAAAAAATACTTCGTTACATGCTTGTTACCGCTAAAAGTAGTGGAATTACAGGAACGCGTTACAAAGTAACGCATTACTCCCAACACTGGTCACATGTCACATGATCACATGTCACATGGTCACAAGGTCACATGATCACATGGTCACATGTCACATGGTAACATGATCACATGGTCACAAGGTCACATGATCACATGGTCACATGATCACATGGTCACATGATCACATGTCACATGGTCACATGATCACATGATCACATGTCACATGATCACATGTCACATGGTCACATGGTAACATGATCACATGGTCACATGATCACATGGTCACATGATCACATGTCCACATGGTCACATGCCACATGATCACATGGTCACATGATCACATGTCACCTGGTCACATGATCACATGTCACATGGTCACATGATCACATGATCACATGTCACATGATCACATGGTCACATGATCACATGGTCACATGTTCACATGGTCACATGATCACATGCCACATGATCACATGTCACATGGTCACATGATCACATGTCACATGATCACATGTCACAGGATCACATGGTCACATGATCACATGATCACATGGTCACATGATCACATGTCACATGATCACATGTCACATGTCAAATGATCACATGCCACATGATCACATGATCATATGTCACATGATCACATGTCACATGATCACATGGTCACATGATCACATGGTCACACATGGTCACATGATCACATGTCACATGATCACATGTCAAATGATCACATGCCGCATGATCACATGTCACATGTCACATGATCACATGATCACATGGTCACATGTCACATGATCACATGCATTGATCTTGACTGAAGTAACACATACGCTGTATGACGTCATGACATCATTCACACACTAGCTTTATATTCCTTATATTCTGCTTTATATTCCTTATATTCTGCTCTATATTCCTTTTATTCTGCACGCGGGTCACAGGAGCCTCGGAGATGCGTTCAGGTGCTTCCCTGACGAGTTGGACGCGTGGAGGGCGGAGGCGGCATTGCTCCGTCATCGCTCCCCATCTCTACACTAAAGAGGCCAAATCCAGACGCTCTGAAACACAGCGGAGACGTTTGACGGAGTCTCTTCCTCCAGAGGATTCGTACATTATGAATTCAGCTGCATGATGAAATACACGCGCTGGTGTTACCGGGCGAGGAAATGTTTCTGGGGTGCTTTTTTAAAAATGTAGAAGATGTTTTATGAGCATTCAGAGTGTGCTCATTAGCATAACTACATCTCTGAGCTGCAGATTCAAAGGGATAATTATCATCATAACATAATAACGTGCTCATAGGCGCAACGTTTCAGTTCAAATGTAGCACGAATGTTGAGGGAATTTAGAAAATGTTGATAGATCTGTTTTCATCCTGTGCAAATACTATTTAGATACAACAAAATAAAATTATATATATATTTATTGTAAAAACATTTCATATGTTGTGTCTGGATGACGTGTCAGGATGGATTGTTATAACTTTGGTGAACATGAATGCCAGAAGCAGATTTTAAAACCAATCTTAGTTGAGATATTTGTTGTAATACTCAATCTGGCCACAAGGAGCGTAATTGTTCCCGGCCTCGCGTTCTAAACAGGACTAACGTTTTCAGATTAGCGTCGATTAAAATACATATATAGCCAAGAAACGACAATATTGTAACCTTTGTGTTTAGAGTATAATCCATGGATGAATGAATTAGTCCATGAGAAGAAATCTTCCCCTTGTGGCCAAAACGAGTAGGACAAGACATTAGAATAGTTAATCCGTTTTCACCGAAAAAAATATTATATTTTAAGTAACTAATAAAAGTTGAGGTGGCGGATGTCTTCATCGCATTAAACAAAACACATAATCACCTGTAAATGATCATAATAATAACAGTATTATATTAAACGTTTCCTCACACGCTATGAGACGATACGAGAAGCTGCCGCAGAAAAATATGACATCACAGACGAGCATGACAGGCATTTCTTTACGTCTTTTTATTCTCGTCCCTGAGCGGTGACTAATGAGCTCTGCTGTCTGGGGAATACAGAAGACGCACAGCGGCGGCAGCATTAAAGCATGAAAGGACTCTCACACACACACACACACACACTTTAAAGGCTTTGAAAAACCTTCTTCTACTACTTGGATATATGTTTATAACTCTGGCCTCATGCGCCACCTTTAAGCATTATCGATAAGAGATGTTGCCATGGTAACCTGTGAATGGAGTCCCCTCACAGTAACACCAGTCACCACATCAGAGTGTGAACATGCAACACCTCCTCACTGCCGAGACCGACCAGGTCAACGGGAGAAAACCAGGTGAGACCAGAGGTTTTATTGTCGGTCTCTCTATCTGTTGTGATGATGTATCGCTATGGAAACATAGCAACCAAAATAAAGTCTGACGGAGAAAGAAGAACCAGCAGCGAGAAGATCGGGAAGGTCGTCCACAAAGATAAGAATAATGTGTTTTATTTGTGACGCACTTTTCATCCAACAGGCTCTCAGAGAGCCACCGAGTGAGTTCACAGTTAAAACAGACGAGACTCACAGCTGGCAGAGATTGAACAAAAACGACTTCCTGAAGTCGGTTCTCCCCAAACGCCACTGTGGCAGCGGGGGGTGTTTAAGCTCGGCTGCAGAGTGGGTGGAGCGGGGGTGTGGTTCAGGGAACGGTGTCTGATTGTCATCAGCTGGTCTGATGACAATCAGACCAGCTGATGACAATCTGGGTTTGTGTATCTGCGAGGCTCTGTCCCCATAAAGGAGGTGGACAGGAGGAAGAGGGGAGCCATGAGCAGAGACACAGTCGGCGGTCAGAGCGCTCAAATAAAGCACGTTACCAACGTTCCCTCTGGTTGCGCATTCCTTGGTGCTTAGGGGGGGGAAAACCTACCGGTGACGGCCACGAACCTGTCACAGCCACCAACATGTCTCCTCCCCACCAGAGACGAGATCTTGGACCATGTTTACACGGACATGGCTGAGGGATACAAAGACGAGCCCTCGGCAGTAGAAGACCTTTGATACGATGCATTCAATAAAGTCAGCCCCAGATTAGCAGAAGCCAATGGGTGGGTTGGGGGATCGATGGATGATTGGCTGGGTGGGTTGATGGATAGCTGGGTGAATGGATGGAGCGTTGGGTTGGATTGATAGATGGTTGGGTGGTTTAATTGTTGGTTGGGTGGATGGAGTGTTGAGTGGATGGATGGTTGGGTGGATGGATTGTTGGGTGAATGGGTGGTTGTGTGGATGGATGGTTGGGTGGATGGAGTGTTGGATGAATGGGTGGGTGGTTGGTTGGGTGAATGGGTGGTTGTGTGGATGGATGGTTGGGTGGATGGAGTGTTGGATGAATGGGTGGGTGGTTGGTTGGGTGGTTGTGTGGATGGATGGTTGAGTGGATGGAGTGTTGGATGAATGGGTGGGTGGTTGGTTGGGTGAATGGGTCGTTGTGTGGATGGATGGTTGGGTGGATGGAGTGTTGGATGAATGGGTGGGTGGTTGGTTGGGTGAATGGGTGGTTGTGTGGATGGATGGTTGAGTGGATGGAGTGTTGGATGAATGGGTGGGTGGTTGGGTGAATGGGTGGTTGTGTGGATGGATGGTTGAGTGGATGGAGTGTTGGATGAATGGGTGGGTGGTTGGTTGGGTGAATGGGTCGTTGTGTGGATGGATGGTTGGGTGGATGGAGTGTTGGATGAATGGGTGGGTGGTTGGTTGGGTGAATGGGTGGTTGTGTGGATGGATGGTTGAGTGGATGGAGTGTTGGATGAATGGGTGGTTGTGTGGATGGATGGTTGGATGGAGTGTTGGATGAATGGGTGGGTGGTTGGTTGGGTGAATGGGTGGTTGTGTGGATGGATGGTTGGGTGGGTGCACTGAGCTCGGACTCCAACCAGACCGCTACATCGACCCAACCACTGCATCAAACATCAAACTCCATCACCGCTCAGCCCTTTGATTTCACGACTCGTTCCTCGCCGAGAGAAGTGTGTTTCTTCAAAAGTCTTCAAATGAAACAGAATTCATTCTTTCTGACTGACACAGGCGTCTGATCTGTGGACGAGGCGTCGGCAGAACACACGCCAGCCTCAGCTCTCCCATGTTGATTGGCTCTTTCAGCCAATTAACGGATGTACTTAAGAAACACTCCTTTGTTTAAAGGTGAGTAGAATATATCTTCAATCTGTTTCCCAGTGAGACATCTTCAGATTAACAGATCTGCTGCCAAGACCCTGACTTCAACTCCCTCCCACTGCTGAGGCTCTAATAATAGGCGTGTTGTGGTTGAGGTATGGGTCATGCTTCATTGTGTTGTATTACTCCGTGAAGCCAGAGGCAGCAGGGCGACCCAGATTCATCAACGAGGAGGCCGACATTCCTCAGCTGGCGGGAACTCATCCATCTCTCTCTCCGGCGTGAAGACAGACAGATGTTCACAACCAGCAGCTGATTACTGTCACAGGTATGGGCCAAAACATATGATGTCATCTTGTGGATAAACAGCTCTTAATAAACAGCTCTTTAAAAATCTCTTAATAAACAGCTCTTAATAAAAGCTCTTAATAAACGATTTTTAAAAAAAGCTCTTGATAAAATCTCTTCATAAAAGCTCTGAATATAAACTCTTAATAAACAGCTCTTAATAAAACTCCCTTAATAAAAGCTCTTAACCCTTGTGTTGCCTTCGGGTCATTTTGACCCGATTCAATATTTAACCCTCCTGTCGCCTTCGGGTCAATTTGACCCGATTCAATGTTTAATGTCGGTGTTCTTTCGGGAGTCAACAAACAAACATAAAGTACCTCACACTTAAACTTGGAAAACAATATTAATTCTAATAATTTTCTGGAGATTTTAATAGCTGGGGTCATATTGACCTCAAGGTTAAAATATGTTAGTAAATATAAAGGTAACAGGAGGGTTAAACATTGAATCGGGCTTTAAACATCCGAAGCACAGTCTCTCACTCTGAATGAACTTGACTCTGTCAGCGACAGTCCTTTCATTGAATCTGTGGCACTTGTGTAGACTGTGCCCTAATTTCTTACATAACACACATGTGACTATGTTTCTTTCACTGGTGTTGGTTGTGAAGATCTTGGCACCTACAGTTTGGTTCTTGTAAGACAAAGGGGTTTGATTCTTGATCTTTGCTTTATCAGGTTCGCTTTGTCGTAATGCGTTGTAAGATGTTATAGGGTTGCACGCAATACTAGCTTCCATTGACAGGAACGTCACAAAATAATTAAAGCTTGGGAACCTTCTGTGTTCCATTTGGTATTGTGTGGCCCTTCGGTTCCATCTGGTACTTAACCAGTCGGGTAGTTTGGCAGTTAGTTTTTGGTTCTCAATATCGTCATTAAGAACCTTTCAACTCTCATTGTGAGCAATAGCGAAATCACAACTACGTAGAAAGTCCACAAATCTTCTTAAGTCGTCACTTTCCTTCGGAGCTAATTTTGGCCACGCATGTAGTTTGTCTCGGAAGGCCTTGGCAATCACAAAAGGCTCGCCGTAACGTTCCTTGAGCACGTTCCATGCTGCGTGATACGAATCTTCTGAATCAATCAGGAAATAACCTTCTACTGCTTCTTTAGCTGCTCCTCACACATATTTCTGAAGGAAGAAGATTTTCTCTGCAGTTGGAATATTTTTTCTCTCAATTAGGGTCTGAAATGAAGACTTCCAATGACTAAACTTGAGTGGATCCCCACTGAAGATTGTAGGCTCTGGAATGGGAAGCCTATTTGCTGATATGGCCTCAGCCAGGACTTTAACAAGCTCTCCTGTGTCGTTTTGAAGCACACTTCTTGGAGCCACATCTCTTCTTAGTGGTTGTGGGTCCTGATACAGGATTCACCTGGTCAATTGCTTGCTCGAACCTAGGCAGCTCATACTTATGTGGACTCAGCCTTTGGTCTGGGTAAAACTCATTTTCATCAGACTTGAAGCCTTGCTCTGGCTGCATCCGGTCTTTTTTGCTCCTCTAAACGTCCAAGCTCTCTTTTCAACTCTTCTACAGAACCTTTTCTTGCAGCATTCTCTTCCTGCTGTTTCTTTAAGAGAGAAGCCTCTTGTGTCTCCTTTTCTATCCTACGTTCAGTCTCTTCTCTCCTACGTTCAGTCTCTTTTTCTATCCTACGTTCAGTCTCTTCTCTTTCGCCTTGAAGACGGCGAGTTAATGCAGCTGCTTCTTGGTCTGCAACTATCCGCTTGTCCTCAACTTCAAGTCTATGCAGTTTCTCTTGCTGGCAGTCTTGCTCGGCCATAATCTTCAATACAGCTCTGGTAGCTGCATACTCCGCCGCGGCTTCTTGTCTTTTAACGGAGGAAACGTTAGAGCGAATAGAAGTAGCCTTAGAACACTTTGAGTCCGGAGATGAAACACTGGACATTGTAGGTGCGAATACAGAGCTTGCATCAGGCCAAATCAGTTCCTCCTTTGTTCCTTGAATTTGAGACTGTGCATTGTGTACAACAATCTTGGTGACTGATATACATCTATCCAGCTTCCGGCGCATCTCATGAGCTGGGCTGTCGATCCTTCGATAATCTTCATAAACAATATTCAGTTCAGATGATTCTCTTTCAATAGTGCTGATGTGATCTTGTAGGATGTTGCTAGGATTTTGTTTGATAACCGATTTTTTAGCCACATTAGTTAAGGCCTTCCAGCGCTCAGAATATTGTCAAAGTGAAGTAGAAGCTCTTTTGTTTTCTTTCTGCAATTCTTTCCTTTTCTGTTAGTGTACGGGCTCTATCACTTCGTCGAGGCTCTTCGAACTGTTCTGCTTGTTGTACAACGCTAGAGTCATCTCTCTGCTCTGCCTCTGCTACTTGTTCTACAAGTGATCCTTTATATTGACTCTCTTCACTCATTTGTGACATTTTAGATTATTTGAAAATAGCCTGTACACAATCAAGTTGTCTTAAGTTGCAATGCAGTTTACAAAACACATTTTCCAAACATACTCAAGAGAATAGGATATGCCATGTTAGGTTACTGTCTTTCAAATTAACCCTTCAAATAAAATACAGAATTTCAAACTTCACTTCAAATGGCAGCTTTCTTAAATGCACAGAAACGAAAAATGCACTTTCCTTAAGGAAATCAATTAACTATTTATAATGAAATAATTAATGATCAATATGACTAAATATCTTGCATTAATGACTTAATATCTTGCTAAACACTGTTATGTTATTTGGCTACACACAGCCCTTCGTAGTCCATTGTACTTTTTTCAATCCTTGTGTCACCTTTCAGAACACACACTTAAGTGCCTGATTTACGGACGTCTTCATGAAAAATGGATGAACTGGTGTGTCCTTTAACAGTGTGGCTGTGACTCCGTCTTGACGAGCTGTCTTGCACGAGCAGGTCCGGGGAATCAGCAGGCTTGAGTTCGACTATCACTCCCTCCAGGAATTAGACGCCACCGTTGTTCTTTTTCTTTACTGACAGATGTTTATTGGATGCGGGCGCACTTCGCCATCCACCTTCAATCCACCGTCGAACTCACTGGCTGCACATAAACCACGAGGGAATGGGTCCACTTAAACATGTATTCTTCTCTTACTTGCACTTCCTAGCTTCACTTACTTGCACTTCCTAGCTTCTCTTACTTGCACTTCTAGCTTCAACCACATGTTCACCTGCGATTGTTGCAATCAAATGCGTCCCAGCGCAACACAGGACACGCAAATAGTTCCCACCAAATACAAAACAAAAACAAACCAACATTCAATAAACGAGTTGTACAAATAATATATTCAACTAAACTTACTACAAATGACATAAATAACATTCATGGCAGTTACAACCGGCTTCACATTGGCGGATGAAACCGGGAATCTTGGTGCGCACAAATGTGCGCACGCGATTGGATTATTCGGCAGATCAGAGACCCGTATGTTCCCTCAGCCCATAGAGCAGTGTTGCCAGGTCCGCGGTTTTCCTGCGGAATCGGGCCACTTTTGAAGTGTTGCTGGGTTGAATTTTATGTCCTTGGTTCGGGTAGACCTATTTTGCATGCAAATTACATGAATATCTTTAAATAAAAATCCATATTTTAAATGAAATAATTTATTCATACCCAAATCCTACCAAACTGACTCAAGATCAGCACGTACACATTTTATTTATGATAATATACTGTATAATTACACAAGGCCATTTTAGGACCTAGGTGAAATAACTTGAGGGAAAACTGCTTTTAATGCTGGCAAACTAAACATATGTTGTTACTTTGTAGATATTACAATACATTTGGCAATGATAGCAATGCTGTTGGACTTTAAAAGCAGTGTATATGGTTTGGCACGGGCATATTTTGAGTTCTGATATTGGGCTGGTTTTGATTGGCCATTGGGCTGGTTTGTCACACAGACCTGGCAACCCTACTCACAATGGTTTTATATTGCTGAGGGTGAGTTGAGTGAAAAACGATGTTGCACTATTTTGGCAATATTCTTTTATAAAAATTAACCGTTTATGTTACATACAGTAATGGTCGCAAATACGATCACGGCGTCCAGCTGTCGTGTCATTTAGACCGTCAACATATACGTTTGGTGGCGGTCTCATTGAGCCACTTTGGCACCGTTTGTTTAGCTACATCCGGTCGCCCCGACGTATATTGTCCTTGTGTAAATTGTGTTGTTTTGTGTGTCTAGGAAGTGGAAGTGCAGAGACAGATCAGAAGGCAAATGTGTGTGTTCTGTTGTCTTCTGCAGGTATGTGTTTCCCTTTTGTTCAAAGTTAGAATTTTCTCTGTTTCTGCTGAAATGACTCTAGCTCATGTAGTTATTTATTTTGTCCATTAGGGGTCTCTGTTTTCCCCTTGTATGTTACATGTCATGGTTTTTGATGAGAATTGTTATTATTTAGATTTAATGTGGTCCTGTCTTCCATGGACAATGGTTTTATTTTGCTGAGGGAAGTGGAAGTGCAGAGACAGATCAGAAGGCAAATGTGTGTGTTCTGTTGTCTTCTGCAGAATAAATAAGTGCAGGGAAAATCCACCATCTGAGCCGACTTCTTCCATGCCCGTTCCACATCTGTAACATCTGCTCTGAACCTCTTTCATGTGAGGGTGAAACTCTTTTATTTTGCAAACCTCTAAAACCCAACCCAATGTTTCTTAAAGAATTCTGCTCTGAACCTCTCATGCCCAAAGTTACAGTGTGTTGATAGTTGTTATTGGACAGTGTTGAGCACGCTGTGTTCTTGAAATAAAGCTTTGGTTTTTACAATATTCTACTCAAAATCTCTTTTCTTCTCATTGTTGAGTGCTATTTAAACCGCGTCGCCCAACTGCGCCCCCCCCCAAAAAAAATTTCACCAGCCGCCACTGACCCTAACCCTCCACGCTGGAAGCCGAGCACACCGAGGAGCACGGATAACAAACTGCAGTCACTCTCATGCTGATGTGTACAACTCTTTTCGTGAAGCTCACAGACTTGAATGTGAAGAGACATTCAAGATGTTCATAACAAACGTGTTACGTCAATCCGAGTAGCGCTAAATTAAAACTCATCAAATATCGTGGGCTTGATATTTTGGAACATCTTGTTTTCTTTGGAGGAGCTGAGGGGAAGAACGAGGCCCACCAGGGCCAAGAAAGGTATCTCCGTAATACATGGTGACTGTGTTATGCGTTGGGATGCTAATTCAATTCAGTTTATTTTGTATACAGCCCATTATCACAAATGTGCCTCAGAGGGCTTTACGATCTCTACACATACGGCATCCTTGACCTTTGACCTCACATCGGATCAGGAGAAACTCCCAAGAAATAGAAACAACCTTTTCATGGGGGAAAAAGGTAAGAACCCTTCAGGAGAGAACAGAAGAGGACCCCTCTCCAGGATGGACAGAACAATAGACGTCATGTGACCAGAGGAACAATAGATGTCATGTGACCAGGTGAACAATAGATGTCATGTGACCAGATGAACAATAGACGTCATGTGACCAGATGAACAATAGATGTCATGTGACCAGATGGACAATAGATGCCATGTGACCAGATGGACAATAGATGTGATGTGACCAGATGGACAATAGATGCCATGTGACCAGATGGACAATAGATGCCATGTGACCAGATGGACAATAGATGTGATGTGACCAGATGGACAATAGATGCCATGTGACCAGATGGACAATAGATGCCATGTGACCAGAAGGACAATAGATGTCATGTGACCAGAAGGAATCCTGACAGAGTAACAACACATTCCATGAGTCTGACAGAGTGTATGATAGTTGGTAGTCGGCATGGAGCACGATCCAGACCTCCGTGACCCATCAGATGGAGGTGGAGAGGAGGGGTTGGGTCCTATTCGATGCCCCTATAGTAGATCAGACCCTCTGAGTCCTCTAGGCTCCAGCTGATGCCTTTCTCCTGTTGTTCCTCAGACAGTATGCCACTATCCTTTGGTAGGTTAGGTCTGATCAGTGCTCTGGACTTCTACCCCAAAGCCGGCAAGAAAGGAAATATCTTGTTTAATTGTCTTTCTTTCTATAATTCAGGGTCACTGTTGGAGTCCAATATAACTGCTCTGACTCCCGGCCGACTATAACAAGATCAAGTTACCCAATGAAAGCCTTGACGGGGTGAGTGGCCTGGACTCTCTCCTCCTGTAGCTGTTGCCTGGACAGCGGTGGTGGAATGACCTACAATGGCTCATATAATATATCCGTGCTGATAATTGGTACATGAACTGTACTTTAGTCTTCCGACCTCTCAAAGAGCTTTACCACAACCGGTAGACACCCATTCACAGCCTTGCAAGAGTAATTTGGGGTTAAGTGTCTTGCCAGTGAGACGTTCGTGGCTGCAGGAGTTAAGGCGAAGGCGTGGGCGAAGGCCAAGGGGAGGACGGGTATCCATCGATTCATCCCGAGGCTACGGGCGACATGGAGAGGCGACTGGTTGTCCAGCCGAATATGTACTGGTTTGATGAGTAGATCATTAGAAAGTAGATAAAGACTCTTTCTATGGTTTTCTAGGGTTGTGATCAATGCCCCCTACCAATGAAGCCTTCATCCCTCCTGGGCTCCGTTCCTCGTCATTTTCAGGATAGGATTACAGAAGTCAGACTTTTCAGAAAACAAAAGCTGAGTTGTTTCATTCTGGTGACTTATGTCTCCTGGTCTGGTAACATTGCACTAATGAACACTATCAACCCTCAACGGAACTTCGTGGTGACCCAGTTGCATTTAAATGCAGGAAGGTTCTTTGAGAATTAACATGAAGCCCAAACTATAAATAATCAACCCGTAAGAATATATAAAGGCTCCTAATATATAAAGAACTTCTAAGGACACATGAGCTGGAATGTGGCTAAACATTCAGAATCAGGTCGTAACTAAGGATCAGAGCGTAGAGATTGGGATCTCAGTTATTTGGATGTCTGGAAGATTAGTCGATCAATATCAATTTCTAAACTGATCGGCTGAGATTGGACATTCCTGAAGCTTCAAACTATGATTTAAGTTTTGGACATTTCAGGCATCTGTTAATAACAATATAACATGTTATGACAGATTGTTACCCAGTGCTGTCCGTCCTTAGACTGCTTTTTGTCTTTTTAGAAGCTTTTTTTAGGCCTCTGCTCCGAAAATTGCATCCCCAAACTAAAAAGGTTGTATTTCTGCAATGACTAGGGGGCTACTTAAATCATTTTGACCTTTTTAAACATTGTATATTTTGTTCAGATGTGTACATATCAGTCTGTATGTTACTGGGTAAGAGTAAATGAAGATGGCACGCAGAAAAAATATTAAAATATCAGGTCCGAATTGAAAAAAAGCACTTCCAGGATGATTATTTGTTTGGGTTGAGGCAGTTGAAAGGTTTAAAACTCTCACAAATCATCATAACATATGTTAACATTCTCCCTGAAAAGTTTGACTTTGAAAAAAGTGAAGCAGAACAAAGTCAGAAGGTTTCAGTCCAGAGAATTTAGGCGAGGGCTCCAAAACGGCCATTTTGGCAATTTTAGATTTGAATTCTTCATGTGTAAATATTCTGTACTTCACTTGCACCGCAGCTGATGGTTTGTTGCTTGTTTGATTTGTTGTTTGCACATGCAGTATATTCATATATATTTATATATAAAGGTCAAAGGTCAGGGGTGTCTATGTACAGGTTGTAAAGCCCTCAGGGAGGTTGTGATTGTGGGGTGGACACAATCAACTGAATTGAATCACAGTTCAGTGTTATGATGACGTATGCAGGTCCATAACAGCACAGCAGTACTGACACTGTGTGTGCATGACCCCATTCCAGGCTGCGCCTCTGGTGGTGAATCCTGAACAACAAGTGCTCCCTACCATTGTGGCACAATCACACACCACACACACACACACAACACACACACTGTTGATGGAAGTCTCTGCAAAATATGAAATGAAATCTGTATTCTCAAGGGCCTTTGCCACATGATATTATCCGTGATAATAAATGACACAATGGACGACACCATTAGTCACCCTCGTCCTGCCAGCTGCTCGCATGCAGAATCCAGACAGAAGCCTGAGTCGCTTTGCAGACGGCACGGCGACGCTCAGCTCGCTAATCCCTCCCGCTGACGCCACAGTTATCCCGGAGCGGTTTCTTTGAGATAAGACACAAGTTTCTCTCCGGGTAGAGGAAGGGCAAAAGTGAGACAAATGGGAAGGGAAAAAAATGCCAAAATGGTTGTGAATCGTTAATTGGAGCCTCCACGCAACATTTCCCATGATGCAACATGCCGCAATTAATTACACGGAATAATAAAACCTGCTGCAGCATCTGGATGTGCAACATCTGCCTTTGCAGTACAAGTATATGCTCGCTATGGTACTGGTCCCCAGGAGGAGGGTTCTCCATCACATCCACGTTATCGCCCTCCATGAGGCCGCAGCATATATATATATATATACATATATATATAAATCAAATAAATATATATATTTATATTAGTGCTGTGAAAAATAACGCGTTAACTCAGTTAATTAAATTACAGGTTTAACTTCGTTATTTTTTTTAACGCATGCGCAGAATGAGCTTCCAATCCGTCTGTTGTTGTTCGTCTCTCCAGCAGCGTGTCATTCTGTCTCTAGTGTCGCGTTAACACGACTCCGATCCCCGTCTCGCGTGCCGCAGAGCTCGGATGCCGGTGTGTGCGCACATCGGGACGAAAAAGAGTCACTTGCACCAATGTTTTAATGCAGGGGTGCTCAATATGTCGATCGCGGTTGCCGCAGAGTTCAGATGCCGGTCTGCGCGCATGAAAAGTCACTTGCACCCCCCTAACTGTTACTCATACAATGTAGTCAAACAAAAACGGAGCAAATCACCGTGTTCATGGCCTGGGCAAAGACAGCGCGGTCTCCTGGCTTCAACACGTTACTGTCAGGGAAGACACAGCGCACCAAAAAAAAAGTGTTTTTGTAAAACTTTTTACCTTTTCTGATTCCGCTAGCTCTTTGCTAACTTCCGCTAGTACTTCCGCTAATACATCTACTTAGAAAGTGTATTCTGTACGTTTTCTCCGTCGAAATGTTGCAAGACCCGACTTGCTGCATTGATCGCGACTTTAGACATTGTGTGTTAGGGCTCCTCTTGTGAAAAATTATTACGAAATAAAAGAAAATGTATATGTTCTTTGCAAAGATGAGGATATGTTGAATGCTGGGATAGCAAACATGCCCATGCTTATTGACGTGGTCTGCGTGAGCAAGCCGTTTAAAGGGAAGGGGAGGGGCTTAAGGACGCCGCGTCCTCAGTGGAGTGGAAGAGGTTAACCCTCCTTTACATTTACTAACATATTTTACCCTCGGGGTCAATTTGACCCCAGCAATTAAAACCTCCAGAAAATTATTAGAATTAATATTGCTTCCCAAGTTTAAGTGTGAGGTACTTTATGTTTGTTTGTTGACTACCTAAATAGCCCATTAAATATATAAAAAAGTTGATATTTCTGATATGTTTGACACAGTGAAAAACAGCCTGGGGTCAAATTGACCCCAAAGAACACCGACATTAAACATTGAATGGGGTCAAATGGACCCGAAAGGTAACAGGAGGGTTAAACATTCTGTTTAGGATGAAGATGTATTAATGTTCCATATGGAAGAAAACTGCTAAATAACTGCTGAGTTGCAGCACCATTGTATAGAAGAATGTATAAATGTATATATCCGCCATTTGTCAAAATCTCTATGTTCTCACAAAATATACCGAGAATATCGGTAATATGTGATTAATCATGATTAATCCACAAAAACCTGTGATTAACCCGATTAAAAATTTTAATCGTTTCACAGCCCTAATTTATATATATAAATCAAAATAAACATATATATAAATATATATATATGTATATAGTTATATATATGTATATATACATAATATATATATGTAAATATATATATATATATATAATGTATATATAAAAATATATTCTATGTGCTGCCAATTAACCCAGACCAACCATCCCGAGTTTAAATAGTGTATATTTTTAAAAATAAACCTCCGATGTAGGTTAACTTCGTTTTTTATGTTGACTTGGTGTAGTTCTGGGGTTGAAGTGAGGATGTTTGTTTGGGTAAATGACGAACCGCTCTCTCCGGGGTGAAACGGGTGCCTCTGTGACATCCTTTCATAAAAAAAAAAATCAATACATAGATGAGAAGTAATTGCATTCTCCCTTTGCTCCGTGAGTCACGATCACTTCCTGCAGAGTAGAGGCGGCCGCTGTGGATTATTAGGGCGTTGACGTCCTCCGTAGAGATAATGGAGCCTGATTGGCTGAAGGCTTTGGAAGCAGATGAGAACGTTTTTAATTATCTGTTCCGTGCTCGTCACTGGAAGACTTTTGTCTCGCTGGCGGTTTGTGGATCTAAAGGTGCGTTCACACCAAAAGTGAAACTATTTTTTCGCGCGACCGAATCCCATGAATAGTCACCGTACAGACGCGTGTGGCTGCGATAGACGCAATATTTTCCCGGGCGGCGCGTTTGGAGCGACGCGATGTGGGCGACGCGTTTACAGCGGCGCAATTTTCGCCCCGAGTTGAAATATTTCACCTTTGAGGCGTCGTCTCGCAACTCGGGCCAATCAGCTCTTGAGTTCCGCTCTCGTAGCTGGAAGCGGAAGTCTTTCAGACGTAACAGTGACTTCATCGGTGAAAGTGACCGAGCTGAGTGAGCCTACGGGTGATGTCATCAACCCAAACACGAGGGCGTTCGTGTGTGGGACGTCCACAACAAGTATAAAGCAGAACTAGTGGTTAGTGATTATGGTGGATGGAGGAGATGATAACGGTCTCTACGGAGACGAGACACGGAGATAAGCCCCGCCCCTCACGGAGCGTCGTGACGCTCATGGTGAGAACACGGCGAACGGTCGAGCGAGTAAACTCACGCGTTTTGGGCGACGCGAAAAATAGTTTCGCTTTTGGTGTGAACGCTATGAATTAATAACGAGATAAGTAGAAAAGCAACAAAAGGAAAAGATGTTTTCATTCCCATTGTCTTCTCGAGCCGTGCACTTCAAAAGAGTGACATCAACACTTCAATCCATTCAGCAGCTTTACGCTTCATTTCCTCCATGTCAGCGTCTCTGAAGCAACTTCTTAAAGAATCCAAGTGCAGACTTTAAGTTACGTCTAAATCTACAATCTGAATCAGCATCTGCATCTTCCACTACGTTTGAATGAGGCTTTTTTTATTCAGATCTTTCTGTTTTTTCTAGCTTGATGGTTTAATAACTCCAACGATGCAGCGGGGGGCCAAAGTCCTCGGTTCCGGGTCAGTTCCAGTCCTGCAGCAGCGTCTCTCATCGTCTGGACCTGGGTGAAAGGTTCTCAGGATAACATCTCAGTTCAACATCTGGGTTGTGGGTTGAATGTCGATGTAAAAAGGTAACGACTCGAATAACTCGGAGTCAAAAACTGTGACAAACGGTCGCATGAGAACCTTTTTCTACCGTGTGATTCAGTTCTCCTGCCACTAGATGGCGACAGAGTACTCTGGTGTCTAAAGCACTGAGCAGCACTGCAGTGGGGTCAGGGGGGTCAGCCTAGACTCTGAGAGCCCTGTGTCAGGCAGGATGTGTAGGAGACCCAGGACATTAAGAAGCGGATACACATACGTGTTACAGACGTGTTACAGGTGTGTATTATATATATATACTAGTGCTGTGAAAAATAACGCGTTAACTCAGTTAATTAAATGACAGGATTAACTAGTTTCTCTCCAGCAGCATGTCATTCTGTCTCTAGTGTCGCTTAACACGATCCGATCTCCGCCTCGCGCCGTAGAGCTCGGTTGCCGGGCGTCTGCGCCGCACATCGGGCGAAAAAGTCACTTGCACCCCCGTCAACAACTCTTCTCGGAGCTCTTGCCTGTCTTGAGAGCCCTGTAAATGTATATATGTGATTAATCATGATTAATCCACAGAAACCTGTGATTAACCTGATTAAAAATTGTAATCGTTTCACAGCCCTAATATGTATACATATATATAAATATATGTATATTTATATACGTGTAGTATGTTAAATGAGGGACAAGTGTTGCGTTCCCTGAGTTTTATCTCGTCTTTTCTGAGCAGCGTGTTACGGCTCAGAATGAAGACGAGGCTCCGTCTCCTGTGTCCATCGTCCATCTCTAGTGTCTCGTCTCTTCTTACCTCTCCCGCCAGCGAGGTGAACGCTGCCCTCCGCTCTCTCCTGCTGAGTCGTCTGGGCGGCATGTCCACGTCCTCCTCTTCTCGTGAGCTGAGGAGGAGGAACACAAAACAAGTTGGAACAGACATGAGACGAGTGGCTGAAAACAAAAACAAACATCTCAGGGGACGAGGAGGGGCGAGGAGGGACGAGGAGGGAGGAGGAGGGGCGAGGGAGGAGGAGGGGCGAGGAGGGAGGAGGAGGGAGGAGGAGGGGCGAGGAGGGAGGAGGAGGGGCGAGGAGGGACGAGGAGGGAGGAGGGAGGAGGAGGGGCGAGGAGGGACGAGGAGGGACGAGGAGGGGCGAGGAGGGGCGAGGAGGGAGGAGGAGGGGCGAGGAGGGACGAGGAGGGGCGAGGAGGAGGGAGGAGGGAGGAGGCGGGGCGAGGAGGGAGGAGGAGGGGCGAGGAGGGACGAGGAGGGACGAGGAGGGGCGAGGAGCGACGAGGAGGGACAAGGAGGGGCGAGGAGGGAGGAGGATGGAGGAGGGAGGAGGAGGGGCGAGGAGCGACGAGGAGGGACGAGGAGGGGCGAGGAGGAGGGGCGAGGAGGGACGAGGAGGGAGGAGGAGGGGCGAGGAGGGAGGAGGAGGGGCGAGGAGCGACGAGGAGGGGCGAGGAGGGACGAGGAGGGAGGAGGGGCGAGGAGGAGGGAGGAGGGGGGGCGGGGAGGGGCGAGGAGGGACGAGGAGGGGCTAGGAGGGAGGAGGAGGGGCGAGAAGGGACGAGGAGGGGCGAGGGAGGAGGAGGAGGAGGAGGAGGGGCGAGGAGGGAGGAGGAGGGGCGAGGAGGGACGAGGAGGGAGGAGGAGGGGCGAGGAGCGACGAGGAGGGACAAGGAGGGGCGAGGAGGGAGGAGGAGGGAGGAGGGAGGAGGAGGGGGGAGGAGGATGGAGGAGGGAGGAGGAGGGGCGAGGAGGAGGCAGGGAGGGACGAGGAGGGAGGAGGAGGGGCGAGGAGGGAGGAGGAGGCGGAGGCGCGAGGAGGGACGAGGAGGGACGAGGAGGGGCGAGGAGGGGCGAGGAGGGAGGAGGAGGGGCGAGGAGGGGTGAGGAGGGGCGAGGAGGAGGGGCGAGGAGGGAGGAGGAGGGGCGAGGAGGGATGAGGAGGGGCGAGGAGCGACTCGCGATATTTACTAATGAATATTCTTCTAACGTTACCCTGCTATGTGTTTGCATCATAGAACACTGTATATACGAATACATATCACAGGCTTTTATTTTGAATTTCATTTTAAGAGTGAAGAGGGACGAAGAGGGGTGAAGAGGGACAAGGAGGGGTGAAGAGGGGTGAAGAGGGGCGAAGAGGGATGAAGAGGGGTGAAGAGGGACAAGGAGGGGTGAAGAGGGGTGAAGAGGGGCGAAGAGGGGCGAGGAGGGGTGAAGAGGGGCGAGGAGGGAGGAGGAGGGGCGAGGAGGGAGGAGGAGGGAGGAGGAGGGGCGAGGAGCGACGAGGAGGGGCGAGGAGGGAGGAGGAGGGGCGAGGAGGGACGAGGAGGGAGGAGGAGGGGCGAGGAGGGGCGAGGAGGGGCGAGGAGGGGTGAGGAGGGGCGAGGAGGGAGGAGGAGGGGCGAGGAGGGGCGAGGAGGGACGAGGAGGAGGGGCGAGGAGGGGCGAGGAGGGATGAGGAGGGATGATGAGGGGCGAGGAGGGAGGAGGAGGGGCGAGGAGGGATGAGGAGGGATGATGAGGGGCGAGGAGGGACGAGGAGGGAGGAGGAGGGGCGAGGAGGGGCGAGGAGGGATGAGGAGGGATGATGAGGGGCGAGGAGGGACGAGGAGGGAGGAGGAGGGGGAGGAGGAGGGGAGGGAGGAGGGGAGGGGCGAGGAGGGGTGAGGAGGGCGGAGGGGCGGAGGGGGAGGGGCGAGGAGGGAGGAGGAGGGGCGAGGAGGGAAGAGGAGGGGCGGAGGAGGAGGAGGAGGGGCAGGAGGGGACGAGGAGGGAGGAGGAGGGGCGAGAGGGGCGAGGAGGAGGGCGAGGAGGGCGAGGAGGGCGAGGGAGGAGGAAGGAGGGGCGGGAGGAGGAGGGGGGAGGAGGAGGAGGAGGAGGGGCGAGGAGGGGGCGAGGAGGGAGGGAGGGAGGAGGAGGGGCGAGGAGGGGCTAGGAGGGGCGAGGAGGGGCGAGGAGGGAGGAGGAGGGGCGAGGAGGGGCTAGGAGGGACGAGGAGGGGCGAGGGAGGAGGAGGAGGAGGCGGAGGCGAGGAGGGAGGAGGAGGCGCGAGGAGGAGGGAAGGGAGGAGGGGCGGAGGAGGCGAGGAGGGAGGAGGGAGGGGCGAGGAGGGACGGAGGCGGACGAGGAGGGACGAGGAGGGCAGGAGGGGCGAGGAGGAGGAGGAGGGGGAGGGAGGGAGGGACGGGCTGAGGGAGGCGAGGAGGGGCTAGGAGGGACGAGGAGGGGCGAGGAGGGAGGAGGGGCGAGGAGGGACGAGGAGGGGCGAGGAGGGACGAGGAGGGAGGAGGAGGGGCGAGGAGGGACGAGAGGAGGAGGGCGAGGAGGAGGAGGGACGAGGAGGGGCTAGGAGAGGGAGGAGGGAGGAGGAGGGGCGAGGAGGGACGAGGAGGGAGGAGGAGGGACGAGGAGGGGCTAGGAGGGACGAGGAGCGACGAGGAGGGGCGAGGAGGGAGGAGGAGGGACGAGGAGGAGGCGAGGGAGGAGGGGAGGAGGGAGGAGGAGCGACGAGTGAAGGAGGGACGAGGAGTGAAGAGGAGGAGGAGGGGTGAGGAGGGAGGAGGAGGGAGGAGGGGCTATGAAGAGGGAGGAGAGAGGGACAAGAGGGAGGGAGGAGGGGTGAAGAGGGACGAGGAGGAGGCGAGGAGGGGCTAGGAGGGAGGGCTGAAGGAGGGCTGAACAGGGATGAAGAGGAGGGAGGAGGAGGAAAGAGAGGAGTGGAGGAGGAGGGAGGAGAGGAGCGAAGAGGGTGTATTTACTAATGAATAAGGCTTTTATTTTGAATTTCATTTTAAGAGTGAAGAGGGACGAAGAGGGGTGAAGAGGGGCGAAGAGGGGTGAAGAGGGACTGAAGAGGGGTGAAGAGGGACGAAGAGGGGTGAAGAGGGGTGAAGAGGGGTGAAGAGGGGTGAAGAGGGACGAAGAGGGACGAAGAGGGGTGAAGAGGGACGAAGAGGGGTGAAGAGGGGTGAACAGGGATGAAGAGGGGTGAAGAGGGACGAAGAGGGACGAAGAGGTGTGAAGAGGGGCGAAGAGGGGTGAAGAGGGACGAAGAGGGGTGAAGAGGGGTGAAGAGGGTGAAGAGGGACGAGGAGGGGTGAAGAGGGACGAAGAGGGGTGAAGAGGGACGAGGGTGAAGAGGGACGAAGAGGGGTGAAGAGGGACGAAGAGGGGTGAAGAGGGGTGAAGAGGGACAAAGAGGGGTGAAGAGGGACAAAGAGGGGTGAAGAGGGATGAAGAGGGGCGAGGAGGGGTGAAGAGGGGTGAAGAGGGGTGAAGAGGGGTGAAGAGGGACGAAGAGGGGTGAAGAGGGACGAAGAGGGATGAAGAGGAGCGAGGAGGGGTGAAGAGGGGTGAAGAGGGGCGAAGAGGGGTGAAGAGGGACGAAGAGGGGTGAAGAGGGGTGAAGAGGGACAAAGAGGGGTGAAGAGGGATGAAGAGGGGCGAGGAGGGGTGAAGAGGGGCGAGGAGGGGTGAAGAGGGGTGAAGAGGGGTGAAGAGGGACGAAGAGGGGTGAAGAGGGACGAAGAGGGGTGAAGAGGGACGAAGAGGGGTGAAGAGGGGTGAAGAGGGACGAAGAGGGGTGAAGAGGACAAAGAGGGGTGAAGAGGGATGAAGAGGGGCGAGGAGGGGTGAAGAGGGGCGAGGAGGGGTGAAGAGGGGCGAGGAGGGGTGAAGAGGGGTGAAGAGGGACGAAGAGGGGTGAAGAGGGGCGAAGAAGAGGGTGAAGAGGGACGAAGAGGGGTGAAGAGGGCTAAGAGGTGAAGAGGACGAAGAGGGGTGGAGAGGGGTGAAGAGGGACGAAGAGGGGTGAAGAGGGAGGAGGGGAAAAACAAAGGACAAAAGGGTTTAAATGGTCCCTTTGGCCCAGTCCCTTACAAGGCGATTCGAGTTTGTAGAAGTATGCTGGGTGAAAACAAAGGTTGCTAGGGCATGAGGGTAAGAAAGGTGGGGGCGCAAGGATTAAGGAAAGAAACCAAAAAAACGATGAGGGCAAAAAGACAAAAGCGGGCGAGGATTTTAAGAACCAGTGAGAATTTTAAATAAGAGACGAAAGGTTTAGAACAAGGGAAATTTAAGAGGATAAAAATAAATAAAGGGCAACTAATATGGGGAAAATATGGGAAAAATAATGAATCATTATTAATTACAATTTTAAATTAATCCCCCCTTTTTTAAATGAATAGGGGTAACAACATCAAATCCAATGCCTGGGTTTAAGTCTTCTTTTGGGACCCTTCAATGGCCCTGTACTGAAGTAAGTCTCATCAGAAACCTGTATTGGTAATTGACCTTAAATAAAAACCAATTATAAGACAAAAAAATCGGTCCGGGCCCGGTTTTTAAACAGTGATAAAATACTATTTAATAAATACAAAAATATAATACTATAATACATACTTATTTAATAGTTTATCATTTATAATTACTAAACGGCTTTATAGAAACAAACATGGCAGATAAGTCTTACAATTGTCTATCTTTTGAATGGACTCCTATTTATAATTTTGTACTTATTTTATTTTAAAAGATCTTTTGAACTGCAACCCCCATATTCTGGCTTTAAGTTTTACAAGTTTTAATCACTTTTTTTGAAAACTATTTCCCTTTGGTTTCCCATTTATAACAATGCTATTTAAGAATACACTTTTGGCAAAACACTCTTTAAAAACCCATGACTTTATTTAGATGTCCGGAGCATTGGGTCAAATGGGCCTTTTTCCATGTGTCCCGCCCTACAGACGCTTTCCCCCCAGGAACAGACAATATGCTGAAATAACATCCGAACAACAACCTTTTTACTTTATCAAAATGACGTGCTGGGGATAAATATTAACATGTGTATAATATTTTATTCGATGTCCCTTTTTTGAGCGAGACAAAGCGCAAATAATTACTCATTCATGGTTCTTTCTTTTGGAACTTTTCTCATTGGGATTTAACCAATGTTTTGTAAATTTCATTTTACGGCTAGACCACTTTATTTGGGTATTAACATTTTAGAATAACTCATTATTTGAAATACCTATTGGAATACACTTAGGAAAAAATAATCATTATTTGGGAATCCCTATTTATTTGGTACGTTTCCGGCCCATGTTCCTAATAAGGGGCAAAAAGTGATCTGATTTTTATTCGGGGGGGCACAATCGTTTTTAGGGGATAAACAAAATATGTTGCTTGAACTTCACGGCTTTCTTTATACAGGTCAGCCTATTCGGGGATTAGTCCGTGCGACAGCAGGGCGTCAATATTTCCCCCGTGCCCTCTCACATTCTACCCTTTTGGGGGGGCCGGGTCATCACCGTGCAAGCGCGTCGGTGGGTCATCAGCCGGGCCCACAAAAGGCCGTAGACGGAACCGCCGAAGCAGCCCGACAGGGCCCGTCAAGGATTCCTCCTATTGGTCATTCCCCTCTTTCCGGTTCCCACCGGATGTCCTTTAACTAAATGTCTTCGGGAGGGCTGAAAAAGATAGCCCCATTTTTAATTTACGGTGGGTTAGATGGGTTGACCTTTCCGAACCGGATTTTTTAAACTTCGGGGGAAAAAACTTTCCTACCCCGGGCTCCTCCCCAAATTTTTTTCCCGGGTCCCACTGGTTTTCCCTTTGACCCGAGCCCCCATTTTCCGGGGAAAGCCCCCTTTTACCAAAAAATTCAGGGTTCAAATTTTTTTTTTAGGGGCGGGACCCCAAACCAACAGATTTCGGGCAAAACAAAACGGAGGGTTTTAATTTTGGGGGCATGAAACCCAGTAAAAGTTTTTTGTAAATTATAAAATTAACAGGATTTTCGTTTAAAATTTCATTTTTAAAGGTAAAAACGGTTTTTTTTCCCCTGCCCAAACCTTTCCGGGGAGACAAAGGTTTAGCCGCGGGGCAAAAACTCTCGGGGGCGCCCGGGGTTTTTTGCCCCGGAACAAAAACCCTTTAAACGAAGACCCCCGTACCGGGCAAGGGGCCCCATTCTTTTGTCTTTTTGGGGTAATTTAACTTTTTTCCGTGAAAAAAATAAGAAATTCAATTTTAATTTATTTTAAACTATTTTAGGTGTAAAAACAAAAAAAGGATACCCCCTTTTGGA